>NC_138242.1:12852425-12999925 GCF_964197995.2 Scardinius erythrophthalmus
ATTTTGAAAGTGACACACTTCCTGTTGCCAGTTGGTGGCGCTCTAACTTTGACTCACAAAGGTCACATCCATGTGATCGGCCTCTTACAACGAATACACTGCTGAAGTTTCAGCAAGATCAGATAATGTATGCAGAAGTTATAACACACTTCCTGTGTCCCATTATTCGCCATAAATTCGTTTCCTCGCCACGGCCAAACCGTTCGAGATATCAAAAATCTGTTCGCAAGAATTCATCCTCAATGTCTTGACTTCATTCTCACCGAGTTTTGCGGCGATCGGATGAATTCCCTAGGAGGAGTATTTCACATTCCATTGTATGCGTTTTCCAAACAACGTATAATAACCGACTTCCTGTTGGGCTTTTGTAAAACTCAGAGCACGAAAGTTGTGCGGCCCGATGAGATCTATATGTGTACTGAGTTTCATATTATTAAATACAAGCGTGTTTGATATATGGACCAAGATTTCGGACCCCATTCCAGGGGGCGCTGTTGAGCCCCCCTGCCACGCCCAGCTACCAGCTACCAATAATCCTTACGAAAACAATAGGGCCTTCGCCCTTTCAGGGCTTGGGCCCTAATAATCCTTACGAAAACAATAGGGCCTTCGCCCTTTCAGGGCTTGGACCCTAATTATCACATTCATCTAATCTTTCCTAACGATCCGCTAGCTGCCCGCCCCATAAGCAGGCCGTCAAAAAAACGCATCTCTGTAGGCAGCCTAGGCTCTGAGATCTACACACAAAAACAATTGGTTTCACCAACCACTCAAAACCCAAATAAATAGTGTTCCAACCAATCACCGACAGGGGGTGGGTGTTGTGAGGTTTTGCGCCCGTACCCGCAGTGCTTAAAACCGCATCCGATCCGTTTTCCAACAGCAACACTAATTAAAATCCGCACCCAACCCCACCCACTTAAAATAGAACCGACACCCGACCCGCACCCAAAATAAAATCAGTTTAGCCTATCACATTATAGACACACTTACAAAAATGTGTATTGCCAGGTCATACAGAAATTATTACACGACCATTAACACAAGGACAACTTCAGCCGAAGCTGTCAAAAGGCCTATCCTAGGCTACATGAACATGGCTACCACAAAACTGAACAGACGCAGCTACAACACTATATCTGCCACGCAATTTCGTCTAGCCAACATCTGACAATTTTGGGTTCAAACACGCCCTGCACACCACACATTAACAGTGTTAAATTAAACTAAATAAAAATACTGAAAAATACTGTTCGATAGAACTGCTTGGTTTGTTACGAGAGTTATCTGCGTGCTTCCTCAGCGATGAAGTTCCACATTTGCGGCTATCCAACATGAAAACTTTAAGGCAGGTTTTGGATGCAGCAAAGCCTTTAACAATATTGTTTTCTTCATCTGAGATAACTACAAATTTCTCCCACACACTGGACTTGATTTTTGATGATGTATTGTCGACAACTTTACAATCTCCACTAGCTATTCTTTTCTTCAACTCCTCAGGATCCATCTCGAAGACGGCAGGCAGATTGTGATTTTTTTTTAAAGTGAAAGTAGGCCTAGAGACTCCTGGGAGGACGCGGCTGCGGGCACAAATAAACTGATATGAATTTTAAATTATTTTATCAACTTGAAATACAGGCATATTTTTGTAGATGTGTTCCTAAAAATATGCATATATTTTTACGTTTGCACGTGACTGTTTTAAACCCGTGTTTAGACCCGTGTTTCAGCCTTGTCCGACCCGACCCGCACCCGTATCCGACACAGTTGGATCTTTTTCACCCGTTTCAGCAAAATTTGCGGGTACCCGAACCCGTGCAGGACTCTGCTGCATTTGATACCATTGACCACAACATTCTTTTAAATAGACACGAAAATTATGTTGGCATTAATGGAATTGCATTAGCATTGTTTAAATCATACTTATCTGACCGTTATCAGTTTGTAGCAGTAAATGAAGAGATGTCTTATCGATCACAAGTTCAGTATGGAGTACCACAAGGCTCAGTGTACTAGGACCGTTGCTGTTCACTCTGTACACGCTACCGTTGGGGAGATATCATTAGGAAGCATGGGATTAGTTTTCACTGTTATGCCGATGATACTCAGCAGTGTTAATTTCATTAACGAAAACTATGACGAAAAATGTTCGTTGACTACCTTTTTTCCCTGACTAAAGGCCCGTTCACACCAAGGACGATAACTATAAAGATAACGATAAAGATATAATTCTAAAAATCGTTCTCCATATAAAGAATAACAGAGTTCACACCACAACTATAACGATAAAGATATGAGGAACGATATCGTTGGGATCACTTTCAGAACGATTTTTTTCCAGCTGTCGAACGATAAAACACTGACAGCCAATCAGAATCCATTCAAATTTAAAGGTCTCGCGCATTTAAAATGGATCTGGATCATCCGGGCGCGCGCGTGCTTAGAATAAAAAGACCGTTATCGGTCGCTGGTGTGGACACATATATAGTTATCTTTATCGTTATTTTTATAGTTATCGTCCTTGGTGTGAACGGGCCTTAAGACAAGACGATGAGAGACGACACCCGCGTCATTAAACGACAACTGTGACTATATCAACACATGCAATATCGTTGACGAAAAAAGACAACTGAAATGTGATGACATTGACACACATGTGTTGACAAAAATAAAAACTTGACCAAACCCAATTGTTTTTGTCGAATAAAGGAGGAGACAACACATTACGAGCGTTCATGCTTATGGTTGCCAGATTTCAATATTTTATCCCCCAGTCAGAACTTTTCTGTAAAAACAAACAAGTTTTCTACCCAGTCTTTTCAATAGTATCTGGCAACCATGTGCACACGCGCGCTCTCTCTACACCGCTGAAGAAGTGCGGATGATCTGACAGACAAGCTGTAGTTCAGCGATCTTCATCTGAGATTTTCTACTTAAATTAAAGTGTCACTCAGTCGGTCTGTGTTCTGTCACGTGCCGCTTGCACTGTTTGTGCGACTAAATCTGCGATCAAAATGCAGGCTGATATCCAGCAGTGTTTTTAATGTTGATCATATTATATGAGCAAGAATGCAATGTTTACCGAATATCCACACGATTTCAAATGTGACATTGATTTTATACAACAGTTCAAAAAATCAAAAGGGTAACATTAAGTGATGTACTACATTTAAGACATTATTGTCAGGCTTATTGCTCTATTTTGCAACGAAATGTGGCTTTGAACGAATCTTGAGATTCAATAATCTGTTCATAAATACAGCAGCTGTGTCCGAAATTGCACACTTCCCTACTATATAGTAGACGAAAAAACGTATGTTACAAAACCAGTATGTCCAAATTCACAGTACTGTTAAAACAGTAGGCAAAAAAGTACCTGGATGACCAGCTACTTCCAGCGAGATTCTGGTGTGCACAATACTATATAGAACATACTTTTTTAACAGCCCTGAAGTAATTACTCAAATTCAAAATAAGTACCTACTCAAGAGAGTATGCGATTTCAGACGCAGCCAGCCACTTGCTTCGGTACCGAATGAATGACTCGATGACTCACTCATAAAGTCAATGAGTTACCGCCACCTATTGGTGTTTTTTTTAACATCATTGCATTTTTATTGAACATTGTTTTATTTAAAGCAATATTTATTTTTTAAATGATTAAAGGGGGAAAATATTGTCCCTTAATGGAAAAGGTGTGACTGCAGTCTAAGAGGAAGAGAGGGGGTACCAGGGGGTACAGCACTCTAAAAAATTGGAGAACCACTGAACTAAGGAAAAGGGATATGTAGAATTGACAAGTGCTACTGCTAAAGTGTGCAATGTCAATATAGCCCGTTACCTTGATTTCAAATTTATCATAAGCTTAATTGAATCTGCCTAGAGAGAACAATTATAATGACATTTTCTGTCTAAAGACTACAAATAAAATAGCTTACCAAAATTCAAGTCGGTAACTGCAGTTTGACTAAAAGTAGTGACTAAAAGTTGACAAAAAATGCAAAGACTTTGTCAACTAAAACTAGACTAAAATTATTAAAGACAAAATGACTAAAATGTAATTAAGACCAATAAGCATTTTCGTCTGAAGATGAAGACTAAGACTAAATCAAAAATGGCTGCCAAAATTAACACTGATACTCAGCTCTATATCTCTTCGCACCCCAACAAAACTTGCCAATTCAAGAAATTAACGGAATGCATAGCTGATATAAAAATTTGGATGACTAGTAATTTCCTATTTACTTAATCCTGAAAAAACAGAGTTTCTAATGATTGGATCAAAAACCTCCGCACATACTAACATAGAACACTGTCTAACAATTGATGGCTTCTCTGTCAAGTCTTCGTCGCCGGTTAGGAGGAACCTGGGTGTGCTCTTTGATACCAATCTTTCATTTGAAAGCCACGGTTCTAGCATCTGTAAAACCGCATTCTTCCATCTAAAATATCTAAATTACGACATATACTTTCAATTAAAAATGCGGAACAATTAGTTCATGTTACATGACCTCACAGCTAGGTTATTGTAATGCTCTTATACATTTCTATAATTCAAATCAGTTAAATGATTATTAGGCTGCATAAATTAGGTCAGCCAGAACCGGGAACACTTCCTATCGGCACTGATCCTCAACAAACCCGTCTCCATACCGTCATGATGACTTCTACCAGATGGAACTGGATAATATTCTGATTGCTCCAATCCAATCTAAATTCTGACCTATAATACTGCCTGAATCATAATCATACACTGTTTGTTCGTTGGCCAGAGGAGAACTGGACCCCCGACTGAGCCTGGTTTCTCCCAAGTTTTTTTTTCTTTTCTCCATTCTGCCACCTGATGGAGTTTTAGTCCCTTACCACTGTCACCTTTTTTGCCTTTGTCGCCTTTTTTCACATTTGTTGCCATTAGCTTTTGGCTTGCTTAGTTGGGGACATTAAATTTACATTTAAATTTAAATAAATATTTAATATTCAACAATAATATTGATCTGTCTGCATTGACACCTTTATATGAGAACTGAAGTGAGCTGGACGATGACATCACAGTTTTCACAGGCTATATATATATATATAAATTAACTAAATTAATAACTTTTTTACAACAAAAATGAAACATCACTGAACTTACTTAAGCTGGACTGTGATGCTATTTTCTTCTGGAAACAAACTTTGTTGCATTATTTCCTGTTATCGCTGTAAAGCTGCTTTGAAACAATCTGTATAGTAAAAAGCGCTATATAAATAAATGTGACTTGACAACTGTTTGTTTAGGTTTCCAATAACGTGCATTTGGGAACGCAAAAAGTCAGACGCGGTTTGTGTTTCATAGTTGCACTGTTATCATTTATATGCGTGGAGCGCGTCTCAGGATTTGCTTATTATATATTTGTATTGTAAAGGCTGTTGTTCACTTGGATCTATCTTTATTACCACATTTCTATCCAATTACTCAATTTATCGATGGAATAATCGGTAGAATACCCGATTACTAAAATAATCGATAGCTACAGCCCTACTTTACTTTTGCTTTAAAAAAGGATTTCATAGAAATTTGGATTTCATTTGGAGTCTCACTACTGAAGTCCTCTGTTTATTTATTTTTTATCATGCTGGAGATGTCTGTTTAAATCTGTTTACACATTTCTGAGAGTACTTACATTTTAACACTTGATTCCAGTGGACTCTAAACATTGCATTTGTTTAATGTGGAAACCCAACTGTTGGGGGTTAATTGAAACAGATTTTTTTTTTCCTTTGGAGTTGCACTCACAGCTGTAATGAAAAGAAGCCCAGAACATGTGGCACATGACAGAACATTGACATTCAGAACATGCTGACTTTCTCAGACTTTTGTTGTTGTTATTATTATTATTATTATTATTTATTGTTTTATGTTTGTTTACAAATTTTTACTTTTGTTCATTTTTACTCTTTTAGTTTTACATTTTGTCAAGGGCTTGTTTACATTTATAATTTTTTTATGAAACACTATTGAATGCCAAAGTTGCAAGACAAATAAAATGTTCTTGCGTACATTTATTTATTTATTGATGGGAAATTAATCGTTTAGATTAATCGATACAAAAATAGTTGTTAGTAGCAGCCCTATTTCAAAGTTGTTATTGTACAGTGATAAGCAGGAAAAATTATGCATTTCGGTGTCAGTACAGTCAGAACAATAATATTGTTGAATATTAAGTGTCCTCAACAAAGCAAGCCAGAGGCGACAGTGGCAAGGAACCCAAACTCCATCAGGTGGCAGTACGGAGAAAAAAAACCTTGGGAGAAACCAGGCTCAATCGGGGGTATGGAAGTAAAATAATGTCAAATGTTTTTGAAACAAAAAGCCTGTTGAATTGCACTACTTGAAAAAAAAAATAGGCATTGCATTAACCATGCTTGCATTTTAATGCATTGTATTTTTAGGGCTTGCATTTTTATGGGCTGAAATTCAACATGGTTGAATATTTAAGCTGTGAATATTTCAATTAAAAACATTTCAAACACATTTTCATTATTAAAAATTCAATAATCCATATTCACCTTTCATATTTCACCTCCAAAATATTCAAACTGTTTAAAAATACAACCTATAATATTCAACAGGCAATTTTCGGTCCATTTTATTTCGCTTTGCAAAATTCGCTTCCACAAATTCAGTGGTTCAAATTCGACAGTAAATTCAACGGAACTGCAGGAAAAGCAATAGATTACCGAGATACTCTCCATCTGCTGTTAGTCAACCTCACCAGCAGGTGGTGCAAAAGCGCTTGTTGTTGACGAAGACAGAGCAACAGTTAGAGCAAGCCATTCATTCATAAAATGAAAATGAGCTGTGTCAGTATATATGCGGAAAAGATGATGAAGACACAAAAGCTGTGTTTATGTTTCATTCAATAACTTCATTGTTACTTTCCCTGTGTATCATGTCATCAGCTTTCTCTACATGAACAGGATTATAATCGGTTTCCCTCAATACCTCACACTCGAGGATTCCCCTTCTGTCGGGACAAAACGCTTAACGTAGTTTATGGACTAATAGTGATATAAAAGACCAAACTCGCACCTTATTGGGGATGTAGGCTATAGGCTACTATATAGGCTAGATGGACTAAGAATATGAACGTAACGCGCAAAGTTTCATGCTGAGCGTTTCGTGATATACTGGCATAAAATCAACACTTGATCAATACTTACACTTTCTCTTCTCTTTTCTCTCTCTCTCTCTCTACAGTATATATATATATATATATATATATATATATATATATATAGTATAGGCTATGCATACGTGTATTGCATTAGCTTAAACTGGGAAGAGTCATAGCACTTGCATATTGTTGTCCTCCTATTGTTAGTTTAACTGTAAATCGCTTTGGATAAAAGCGTCTGCTAAATAAATGACTAAATGTAAGCCTAATAAATGTAAAATTGGCTTGACATTGGACATTCGCACATTTAGGGACCGTCTCAAAAGTTGCATAAAACATTGGCATACACGTTTCTAACTTCAATAGCAAACTTTAATTTATTTGAATAAATATCAAAAATCCAAAGGGTGCGCATTATGCCTGACACTACATGAACACTTTACAGTTGGTTTTATGACTGTAAGTCGTTCTATTCAAATGCTATTGAAGTTAGAAACGTGTATACCAAAGTAGTATACACTTTAGAGACGGTCCCTATATGTGCGAATGTCCAACGTCAATGCCAGTCTATCACTGGGGAAACGCTCAGCATTAAACTTTGCGCGTTATTCTGAGTCAATCTGCTTGCCTGCGAGTTTGGTCTTTTATATCACTGTAATTAGTCCATTAAGCTATACATTAAGCGTTTTATATGTCCAGCTGGGGAATCCTTAAGTATTGAGGGAAACCCTAATAGCTTGCATGCAGCACATCGCCACAATATAAAGTTAAGGCAACTAAACAACCAAGAGAAATATATGTCAACCTCAAAAATGTAATATTGGATCTGTATCCGCATCGGGGAATAACATTATAATCTTGTTCACGGTAGAGAAAGATGCTTGTAGGCTACACAGGGAAAGTAACCGTGAAGACACTGAATTTAACATAAAACCGCCGTCATAATAATCACAAATACACTTGCATTGCTGTTAAATGAGTTTTATGAATGAATGGCTTGCTCTAACTGTTGCTCTGTCTTCGTCAACAACACGAGCTTTTGCACCTCCTGCTGGTGAGGTTGACTAACAGCAGATGGAGAGTATCTCGGTAATCTATTGCTTTTCCTGCAGTTCCGTTGAATTTACTGTCGAATTTGAACCACTGAATTTGTGGAAGCGAATTTTGCAAAGCGAAATAAAATGGACCGAAAATTGCCTGTTGAATATTATAGGTTGCATTTTTAAACAGTTTGAATATTTTGGAAGTGAAATATGAAAGGTGAATATGGATTATTGAATTTTTAATAATGAAAATGTGTTTGAAATGTTTTTAATTGAAATATTCACAGCTTAAATATTCAACCATGTTGAATTTCAGCCCATAAAAATGCAAGCCCTAAAAATACAATGCATTAAAATGCAAGCATGGTTAATGCAATGCCTATTTTTTTTCAAGTAGTGCAATTCAACAGGCTTTTTGTTTCAAAAACATTTGACATTATTTTACTTCCATACGGGGGGCCAGTTCTGGTCAACAAACGAACACATTGCATCCACTGCACTGTTGCCAATCACAGATGTCGTTTGAGGGTATGAATGCAATGGCCAATGTTAAAGTTAGTACAAATCCACTCAATACCACTAAACGGTTGAGTTTTGCACACTTGCACTAATCTTTTCATAACAACCAAAGACTAAACATGATGTAAATAAGAATTTCATTGTGCAGTGTAGACAGCTTTTTAAAATATAACCGACAATGAGCCCATGGTGAACTGAAGTGATCGACAGCTTCAGTGATTATAGAGGGAGCACTCTTTGCTCGATTTCTGTAAAAAACGCATTTATAAAAGTTTTATTTTAATTTATGAGATGTATAGGAATCCAAATACTGAAAAAGTGGGATGAAGAGAAAGTTTGGACACGCTGCACTACACTAGTGGGTCAGACAAATAAACATATCCACTCTGCATAATCCAATGGGTTGTGCTGCACACAACAAGAAATCTCCACAAAGCAAACATCACAGAAAATCAGCAGAGACACGCTATGACAGTTGACAACACTACTGTAGAAGTATAGCTGACACATATCAACAGATACTCACTACTGTGCACAGTCGATGAGCTGATACTCATTTGAGCGCTCGAAACAGGCCTTCACCCCCTCATCATCCCACAGATGCTTTGCATGCTCAAAAAACTCCTGTAAAAATAGAAACAACACACAATATTGAGTTAGCATCTATTTATGTGACAGTAATTAACAAAAAATAAAAGAAGGAAAAAAAAACATTGACTGCATAACTAAAAAATATACAACTTTTGACAGTAACAAACAAACATTATACAAAAACATTTCAGCACAAAATGCTGTGATCAACAAACCACAATTAAGTAAAGTAGTTGCTGTAAAACTGTACTGCAAAAAAACTACTGCAAAAAACTGCAAAAGACCACTTTACTGTATATTATCATTCTAATTCACCACCTGACTCTTGTTGTTGATCAGTAAAACTAAGGCTGTTCTCATGAACTATGATGCTGATGTCTTTGCTATGTTTAACACAAGCATTGAAATATCGCAAATGTACATATCCCGATGTCTATATCGCAACAGCTTGCGATAACTGCATGATTTTAATACTCCAAAAGATTATAAAAAGTCCAAGTTTTAGGTCGACGCAGAGAGTAGACTGGACATATAACTGTTACATACGTGTGACACGGATAATTCTTTACATTAAAATTCAATCACTGATATATTGGCCGATAAATCTAAATTCAGATTTTGATATACTTTGATAGCCTGATTACAAAAACAAAAGGCTCACCATTCAAAGCCATGTCTCAAACACTTCAACATAAATCAAACACAGCCTAGTTTGAACTGGTGTAAGATTCCTTAACTTTTAAAATTTATTTTACACTCCTATGGCCAACTTTTTTATAAAAAAAATGGTACCACTATAAGTTTTCATTTTGTTAGCATTAGTTAACATGAACCAACAATGAATGAACAATACTTCTACAGCATTTATTAATCTTAGTTAATGTTAATCTCAACATTTTCTAATCTTAATGTTAATCTCGACATTTTCCAAGACATTTTTAAGATACAAAGTTGTATCTGTTAACATTTAATGCAATGTGAACTAACATGAACATTTTATTAACTAACACTAACAAAGGTTATTGCTCTCTGTTTGTTCATGTTAGTTAATGCATTAACAAATGAGACCTTATTGTAAAGTGTTCCCAAAATATCTTTTATCTAACAATAAATTAAAATGAAATAAATTACCTAAATAATGCAAACAAGTCATTGGATAACATTGAGCTGCATATAAAGAAACAAAATGCATGTGCCATGGACAAATAAAATGAAATAGCCTCCACACGGACAATAAGGAAATTATTTTAATCAAACCATATTGTTGTTAAAAATAATACGAGAAGTGATGGTTATTAATAATAATGCATATATATATATATTTTTTATTTTTTTTTTATAAACGTTTAATATTACAGTAATAGTAAATTGCATGAATCATATGCCTGAATGCTGCCTGAATCATAATCATACACTGTTCATTCGTTGGGCAGAGGAGAACTGGCCCCCCCGACTTAGCCTGGTTTCTCGCAAGTTTTTTTTTTTTTTTTTTCTCCATTCTATCACCTGATGGATTTTTGGTTCCTTGCCACTGTCGCCTTTTTCACCTTTGTTGCCATAGGCTTTTGGCTTGCTTAGTTGGGGACATAAAATTTGACATTTAATTTAAAATTCAACAATAATATTGATCTGCCTGCATTGACACCTTTATATGAGAACTGAACTGAGCTGAACGATGACATCACGTTTTTTTCCTGAGCGGCTATATATATAAATAAATAACTAAATTAATAACTTGAGCGTGCACTGAAGCTGAAGAGAAAGAGCACAGGGAAACTGAATAACTTTTCTAGCAGGTTATTTAACTCAACGAAACGCATCCTATATGAGATTAATTATTAGGCTACGACTTATATATGCACAAAATGACGCAAATGCACAAGCAAACTTGACTGTTCTGGTCAGAATGTGTAACCCCTGTTTTAGCCATTCCCACAAAAACGCACTGAAACGGCAACTAAACCCAGAGAATTCACAACGTTTTATTACAATAGTGTTCTCATTATAATGTCATGTATATGACAGTCCCAATCATAGTTATAAATGTGCATTGCTGTTTGAGCTGTGCACGCTAAAGCTAATCACCGGTACAATGAAGCGCTTTACTGCATCGTTCATTAACTCAACCAAATGTGTCCTATATGAGATTAATCATATATATATATACACATTATATATATATATATATATATATACACATTATTTATATATATATGTTTGTGTATATATATATATATATATATATATATATATATATATGTATATATATGTATATATGTATATATATATATATATATATATATTAGAGGTCGACCGATTAATCGGTCGGCCGATTGATCGGCCGATTTTTTGCATTTTTTAACATAATCGGCATCGGCCAATATCCAGGATATCAAGCCGATTATTAGGCAGGCGCATCTGTGGGCAGCCTAGTGTTGTTGTTGTTGTGGAGCACGTGCTCGACACACGCTGCGCCTAGAGTCATTCTCCAGCAGAGTGAGCAGACCTCATCCAGTGCCTAAGGAAGGAGCTAAGTTCCTTGGAGAAAACTCCTTTATATTTAATTAAAACCTTTTGATGTGTTACTGCCAGCTACGAGAAAAAATATGAACAGGCGACATGACGTTCGGCTACTTTGGATATTGATACCATAGTTGAGGTTGCATTAGCACAGCAGAAGGGTTGCTATCATGTCACAATAAGTAAGCAAGAATTTTGCAATTACAGACAGAGAATCTGAGACTTTTATTTGTTCTGTTTTGTGTGTCTTATATTTGAGAGGGTTGTCACTCAATGCAGAGAAATAAGTAATAAAAAAAGTGACTAACGCACTATAGGTTGGTGAAGGACTGGCTTTGCTTTGCTAGCGTCATCGCTAGGGTTGGGTAGCTACTGACAGACCCGGTGCTAATACGGCACTGGTGCCTTAACGACCGTTATTTACCGGACCGAATATCAGTGCGGATTTCTGTGCTTCATTTCGGTGCTACTGTTATGCCTGTGCTTCTCTTGGATGCTCTGAAAACGGAAGTTAGAAACGTGACGCTAGTCAGCAGTTAATTTTAGCATACCGTTAGCTTATAGCTGGATTAAACATGGTTAAAATGCTGGCCAAACAGTGTAATGTGTGACTGTATTTCACTGTAGACTAGGGGTGGGACGGTACATGTATTCGTATTGAACCGAAACGGTACAGGCGTCACGGTTCGGTGTATAAATTAACACGGAGAATACATGGTATAAAAATAAATAAAACTCGCGTGCAAAATGAATTCATGTAATGCGGAACTACTGTTAGATACGCGGGTTCTTTGGGGACATCTAATCTGTAGCTCCGCTTTAGCTCTGAAGCAGACTGCGATGTAAAGATGGCAATGCTGGAACGCGTGTGTGAGAGAGGGAGAGGAAGAGGGAGAGGAAGAGGGAGAGAGGGGCGCGGGCGCGATCGAAAAGTCGCGTGTGTTTAAAGTCGCAAAGTGTTTACTTATGTGTGTGTGTGTGTGTGTGTGTGTGTGTGTGTGTGTGTGTGAGGCGCGGATGCGATCAAACAGTGGAAACATAAAAACATACTCAGTCATTTTGTTTATAGCTTAGAGACATCATTCAAACTGCAAAGTGTTTAAATTACTGTTAATTAAAATTAAGGAAAAAAAAATTATTAATCTGAAATGTAGCAAATTCATTTTCAATTCATTCAGGTACTATTACCAAACATATCGGAAGGTCTTTTTGTCTTGTGTACAAGTGCAGATTGGTCAAGTGTTCAATAAATGTTTTTGTTGAGAAATCTTGTCTAAAGTAATTATTTGTGTAACATTTTATCTTTCAAATAGAGGTTAAAAACAAGCACATAATCGGCCAAATATCGTCCAAAATAAATCGGCAGCATTAATCGGCCATCGGCCGACCCGGATTTCAAAAGATCGGTATCGGCATCGGCCTGAAAAAAACCATATCGGTCGACCTCTAATATATATATATATCCTCCTGGGACCCAGAAAAAAAACAATTTTTTTTAATTTAGTTTTTTTCCATGTCATCACACTGTTTAGAGCACAATAAACAAATGGTAAAAAAACATTTTTGAAAAATAATATTTTATTCATATGTTATGCTATGTCCTCTGTAGTGGACGCCAGGACTTAGTTGTTTAAAAAATAAAATGACATGAAATTATATGTATAGGCAAAAACAATGGGATTTTTTTTTCAATTGCCAATAAATTTGGGGGTTTCAGGATTTTTTCAACCAAAATTTGTATAAAGATTATTCTCAACTATGTTATGAAAGAAATAACGGAATGAATTGATACACCATTTTACTTTATGCAATATGTGGGTAAAATGTCCATAAATTAATATTCCCATTCAATGCAATGTATAAACTGTATCTAATTTGCACCTTAATGTGTTCTTGGAGCAACATTTAATGAAAAAAGAAGTGTAATAATTGGCAACATTTTAATAATAATATCTAATATTTCATAGGAATATTGATGTATAATTTATTTCCATATTCACTTGTTGTGTCTCACAAAATGCCTGATAAACATGATTTAAGTCCTGATGTCCTCTACAGTGGACATGTATGAAATCAAAGCCCTGTTCTGTAACAGAAAATACTTTTTTTATTTGAAACCCCTTAACATTTTCCTGAGATGTTGTTTTATGAAATACAATTTGAAAAGTAGTCCAATTTAAATTATAATTACAATATATTATCATATTTCCATAAGAATGCTACATTTGATCACTAAATGTCAGACATTTTTAAAGACCAAGGAGAAGTTGTTTTCATGATGAAACCTCCAAACATTTTGTATCTCTGAAAAGTCCTGAATGTGCTCTTTACAGGACACCCAGGTTGTGTCATGTGACATGTATGATATCAGAGAAATTCACTAAAATATAATGTCCACTACAGTGGACAAAATATATATACGTATATATACAGCGGGGGAAATAAGTATTGAACACGTCATCATTTTTCTCAGTAAATATATTTCCAAAGGTGCTATTGACATGAAATTTTCACCAGATGTTGGTAACAACCCAAGTAAGCCATACATACAAAGAAACAAACAAAAATAAGTTCAGAAATTAAGTTATGTGTAATAATGTGAAATGACACAGGGAAAAAGTATTGAACACATGAAGAAAGGGAGGCGCAAAAAGGCATGGAAAGCCAAGACAACTGCTGAAAACTTACAGTAATTAAAAAGCAATCCAGCCCCCTGTCAGTGGAAATTAATAACAGCTGGTTCAGTCCCAAATGATGGCCTACAAAAAGGTCTCATTGCCAAGGTGTCACACAAGACACATCTCATGATGGGTAAAAGCAAAGAGCTGTCTCAAGACCTTCGCAACCTAATTGTTGCAAAACATAATGATGGCATTGGTTATAGGCGCCATTCTAAGCTTCTGAATGGTCCAGTGAGCACTTTTGGGGCCATAATACGGAAGTGGAAAGACAATAATTTCACCATAAATTTGCCTCGACCAGTGCTCCTCGCAAGATTTCTGATAGAGGAGTGAAAAGAATAATCAGAAGAGTTGTCCAAGAGCCAAGGATCACTTGTGGAGAGCTTCAAAAAGACCTGCAGATAGCAAGTACTGTTGTCTCAAAGAAAACAGTAAGTAATGCACTCCACCGCCATGGCCTGTATGCACGCTCACCACGCAAAACTCCATTACTAAAAAAAAAAAGCATGTTGAAGCTCATTTAAAGTTTGCTGCACAACATTTGGAAAAGCCAGTGAAATACTGGGAGAATATAGTGTGTGTCATGAGTCTAGTTCTTTTCTCTGACTTTTCCTGTCCTTTTCCCCCCTCTGCTGGTCACTACCTCTCTTTTTCCCTTTTTCCTCCTCAGCTGACTCTCATTAGCTGTTATCTCGCTGATTCATTTCACCTGTTCTCTCCCCTAGTCCGCTTGGTATTTAATGTTCCCTGTTTTCTTGCCTTTTGCCGGATTATTACGTTTGAGTAGTATGCTGGTGGTCTATCTACGAACCCTGCTGTTCCTGTCTTGTCTTGTCGTGTCCCAGTCCTGTCTACTTACTGGTTCAGGTCAGCTAAGCCATTTCACTGTCTATTAATCCTCTCTTCTACACTGTGTCCAGTCCTCCCGCTGTCGACGAACGCCCTGAGCTGTGTTCTGTGCGTTGCTGCCGCCCAGCACGTGGAGACGAGAGGTCTAAAGTCTACGAGCCGGTCTCCCTGAAATCTGCTGCATTCCTGCCACGAACGAGAGAGTTATTAGAGAGCTGCTGACCCGTTTATAGGGGACCTTCTTCAGAGACCG
Source organism: Scardinius erythrophthalmus (assembly GCF_964197995.2). Classification (NCBI taxonomy): domain Eukaryota; kingdom Metazoa; phylum Chordata; class Actinopteri; order Cypriniformes; family Leuciscidae; genus Scardinius; species Scardinius erythrophthalmus. The sequence goes on from NC_138242.1 coordinate 12,868,039, forward strand.
TCCTGTTATCTTTTCTAAAGACTTTTGCTGTCCACCTGTGTTCCTGTTTGAAGAGACTACTTTACTTTGCATAACCTGCAGCTACCTGTGTTCCTGTTTGAAGAGACAGTTATTTCTGCATAACCTGCAGCAACCTGTGTTCCTGTTTGAAGAGACCTTTTCACTGCTCTCTCAATAAACTCTAATCTTTCAATTGCATTTGGATCCTATCTCTTCCTTATCACAGAATAATCCGGCCAGCTGATGGATCCAGCGAACGAGAGAACCATTCACACGGCTGTGGAACTGCAAGGTGCAATGTTAGGAAGACATGATGAGGAACTTACCGCAACTCGTCGCGTGGTCGAGACGCTGGTTGCGCAGCTATCTGATTTATCCACCCAAGTTCTGTTGCTCAGGAGAGATCCACCGCCGCCTCCAAGGTCGCCTGACGCACCGGAGCCGCGTGTCAATAATCCCCCGTGCTATAGTGGTGAGCCCACTCAATGTCGCTCGTTCCTCACGCAATGTGAGGTAGTTTTTTCCCTCCAACCTGTCACCTATGCCCACGAGCGAGCCCGGGTAGCTTATGTCATTTCACTCCTGACTGGGCGAGCCCGTGATTGGGGAGCAGCCGCGTGGGAAGCAGAGGCAGAATATACCATGCGCTTCGACACCTTCAAGGATGAGATGTTGCGGGTATTCGACCGTTCGGCCCATGGTGAGGAGGCTTCCCGCTTGCTCTCTTCACTCCGCCAGGGAAGACGATCCGTGGTGGATTACTCCATAGAGTTCCGTACTCTCTCGACCACCTGCGGTTGGAACGAGACAGCTCTCGCGGCGCGCTTTCTAGAGGGACTTAGCGCTCATGTCAAAGATGAAGTAATTGCCCGTGAGCTGCCTACAGGTCTCGACCCACTCATTGATCTCGCTATCCGGGTAGAGAAACGATTTGATCTTCGCCGCCGCGTCAGGGGCGCTGACTCCACCTTCTCTTCTTCGGTAGCAGCATCTTCTCCTCCTATCTCCATTCCTGTTCCTGAGCCTATGCAGCTCGGCGGTCTGCGTATCTCAGCAAAGGAGAGAGAACGACGTCTTGTTAATCGCCTCTGTATGTACTGCGGAGCTGCCAACCACTTTGTGTCGAGCTGTCCTGTAAAAGCCAACGCTTGCCAGTAGAAGAGGGGGTACTGGTGAGCGCGACTTCCTTGATCTCCTCGTCCACATCCTGCACAACCGTTTCGATAACCTTGAGCTGGGCTGGTACCACTGTTTCGTGCAAGGCTTTAATAGACTCTGGAGCTGAGGAAAATTTCCTCGACGAAGCTTGGGCTCGAAGACAAGGTATTCCTTTGAGGAGCCGTAAACAGACCACACCCCTTTTTGCCTTAGATGGTAGCCCCCTGCCCAGTATCGATCTTCAGTCTTTTCCCTTAACTCTAACTGTTTCAGGAAACCATCATGAGACTCTTTCTTTTTTAGTTTTTCACTCTCCCTATTCCCCGGTAGTTCTTGGTCACCCCTGGTTAGTCAGACACAATCCTCACTTCGATTGGTCCTGTAATAGTATACTTTCATGGAGCCTGTCTTGTCATGTCAATTGTCTGTTATCCGCTAATCCTTCTGTTTCCCCTGTCTCTGTTTTTCAGGAGGAGCCGGCCGATTTGACTGGGGTTCCGGAGGAGTATCATGATCTGAGGGCGGTCTTTAGTCGGTCCCGGGCCACTTCTCTTCCTCCTCACCGTCCCTATGATTGCAGCATTGATCTGTTACCCGGCTCTTCGCCTCCTCGCGGTAGATTGTATTCTTTAACAGGTCCTGAACGCAAGGCGCTTGAAAGTTATCTGTCTGATTCGTTAGCCGCCGGTACTATTGTCGCCTCTTCTTCGCCAGCAGGTGCGGGATTTTTCTTTGTCAAAAAGAAAGACGGCTCGCTTCGACCTTGTATCGATTACCGGGGGCTTAACGAAATTACCGTTAAGAATCGTTACCCCTTGCCGCTTATGGCTTCCGCGTTCGAGCTTTTACAGGGGGCGAGGGTCTTCACTAAATTAGATCTGCGAAATGCGTATCATTTAATCCACATTAAGGAGGGGGACGAATGGAAGACTGCTTTCAATACTCCACTAGGGCACTTTGAATATCGGGTTCTTCCGTTCGGCCTCGTCAACGCTCCTGCAGTCTTTCAGGCATTAATCAACGATGTACTGAGAGACATGCTTAACGTCTTCGTCTTCGTTTATTTAGACGATATTCTGATTTTCTCACCATCTCTCCAAGTTCATGTCCAGCATGTTCGCCGTGTCCTCCAGCGCCTCCTGGAGAACCGTCTGTTCGTAAAAGCTGAGAAGTGTACGTTTCATGCCCACTCAGTCACCTTTCTTGGTTCTGTTATCTCGGCGGAGGGGATAAGCATGGATCCTGTTAAGGTACAAGCCGTTACCGAGTGGCCCATTCCCGAGTCTCGAGTCGCGTTACAGCGTTTTCTTGGATTTGCCAATTTCTATCGACGCTTTATACGCAATTTCAGTCAAGTCGCCGCGCCTCTTTCTGCTCTCACTTCGGTCAAGTCGAGTTTTAAGTGGTCAGAGTCTGCTCAAAGGGCTTTTGATCAGTTAAAGCATTTATTTACTACCACGCCCATTCTCGTGACTCCTGATGTATCCAAGCAGTTCATTGTCGAGGTTGATGCGTCTGAGGTGGGCGTTGGGGGCGTTCTATCCCAGCGCTCAGACTCAGATAATAGAGTTCATCCGTGCGCTTATTTTTCTCACCGCCTCTCGTCTGCGGAGCGTAATTATGATGTGGGGGATCGGGAACTTCTTGCCATCCGTTTGGCATTGGGCCAGTGGAGACAATGGTTAGAGGGCTCTACCGTTCCGTTTGTAGTCTGGACGGATCATAGAAATCTGGAGTACATTCGTTCAGCCAAAAGACTTAATGCGCGTCAGGCTCGCTGGTCATTGTTTTTCGCTCGTTTCGATTTTACGATCTCTTATCGACCTGGCTCAAAAAACGTCAAGCCAGACGCCTTGTCTCGTCTTTTCGACTCCACTGACGCCATCTCCTCGCCCCGGGAGATAATTCCGCCGGGGCGTGTAGTTGGTACCGCCGTCTGGGGTATTGAGAGGCTCGTTAAGCGCGCTCTGTCTCATACGAGCGCTCCGCGAAACGTACCTAAGAACCTCCTTTTTGTCCCTGTTTCCGCTCGCTCGGCAGTCTTTCAGTGGGCTCACTCTTCCAAGTTAACTGCTCATCCCGGCGTTAGGGGCACGCTAGCTTCGGTCCGTCAACGATTTTGGTGGCCCACTTTAGAACGTGATGTACGTCGCTTCGTTGCCTCTTGCGTTGTCTGCGCTCAAACCAAGTCTGGTCATTCTCCGCCAGCCGGTCTTCTTAGACCACTTCCCATTCCGTCGCGTCCTTGGTCCCACATTGGTCTAGACTTTATTACCGGCCTCCCATCTTCGGCTGGTAATACAGTAATTCTTACCGTGGTAGACCGTTTTTCCAAGTCCGCTCACTTTATACCGCTTCCTAAACTCCCCTCTGCCAAGGAAACAGCCCAAGTACTGGTATCTCACGTTTTCAAGAATCACGGGCTTCCCTCTGACGTCGTTTCTGACAGGGGACCTCAATTCGCGTCCCAGTTCTGGAAAGAGTTCTGTCGTCTAATTGGTGCGTCAGTCAGCCTCTCGTCTGGTTTCCACCCTCAAACCAACGGGCAGGCTGAACGCACTAACCAGATTGTCGGTCGACTTTTGCGCAGCCTGGCGTTTCGGAACCCCTCTTCGTGGGTCGAGCAATTACCCTGGGCAGAATATGCTCACAATTCTCTCCCGTCCTCCGCCACCGGGCTATCGCCGTTTCACTGTTGTCTGGGATACCAGCCTCCCCTTTTCTCCTCCCAAGAGACAGAGTCCAACGTGCCCTCCGTTCAGGCTTTTATTAGACGCTGTAAACGTACTTGGAGACGGGTGAGAGCATCTCTGTGTCGTTCAAGGGTTCGTGTTCTGAGAAATGCTAATAAACGTCGTGTCAAGAGTCCTAGGTATGTGTGTGGTCAAAGAGTGTGGCTTTCCACTGTCAATTTGCCTCTTCAGGCACCGTCTCGTAAATTAGCTCCCCGTTTCATCGGTCCTTTTCAGATTTCCAAAGGTCATCAATCCTGTCACGGTAAAGTTGAGGCTTCCTCCTAAGCTCCGGCGCGTTCACCCGGTATTTCACGTATCCTGCATAAAGTCAGTCGTACGCGTTCCTTCTCGTAGTTTCGTTCCTCCTATTCATGCCGCGGGCACGTCAGTTTATACTGTACGTAGGATTCTTGATATGCGTCGTCGCGGTCGTGGCCATCAATTCCTAGTGGATTGGGAGGGCTACGGTCCTGGGGAGAGAAGCTGGGTTCCCTCCCGGGACATCTTGGACCGCTCTCTCGTTGATGATTTCCTCCGGAGCCGCCAGGTCCCTCCCTCGGGAGCGCCAGGGGGCGCTCGCTGAGGGGGGGGCACTGTCATGAGTCTAGTTCTTTTCTCTGACTTTTCCTGTCCTTTTCCCCCCTCTGCTGGTCACTACCTCTCTTTTTCCCTTTTTCCTCCTCAGCTGACTCTCATTAGCTGTTATCTCGCTGATTCATTTCACCTGTTCTCTCCCCTAGTCCGCTTGGTATTTAATGTTCCCTGTTTTCTTGCCTTTTGCCGGATTATTACGTTTGAGTAGTACGCTGGTGGTCTATCTACGAACCCTGCTGTTCCTGTCTTGTCTTGTCGTGTCCCAGTCCTGTCTACTTACTGGTTCAGGTCAGCTAAGCCATTTCACTGTCTATTAATCCTCTCTTCTACACTGTGTCCAGTCCTCCCGCTGTCGACGAACGCCCTGAGCTGTGTTCTGTGCGTTGCTGCCGCCCAGCACGTGGAGACGAGAGGTCTAAAGTCTACGAGCCGGTCTCCCTGAAATCTGCTGCATTCCTGCCACGAACGAGAGAGTTATTAGAGAGCTGCTGACCCGTTTATAGGGGACCTTCTTCAGAGACCGTCCTGTTATCTTTTCTAAAGACTTTTGCTGTCCACCTGTGTTCCTGTTTGAAGAGACTACTTTCCTTTCATAACCTGCAGCTACCTGTGTTCCTGTTTGAAGAGACAGTTATTTCTGCATAACCTGCAGCAACCTGTGTTCCTGTTTGAAGAGACCTTTTCACTGCTCTCTCAATAAACTCTAATCTTTCAATTGCATTTGGATCCTATCTCTTCCTTATCACAGTGTGGTCATATGAGAGCAAAATTGAACTGTTTGGATGCCATAATACACACCATATTGGGAGGAGAAATGGCAGTGCACATTACCCTAAATACACCATACAACTTGGTGTATAATATGTATATATATATATATACAGGGCTTGACATTAACACCCGCCAACCTGCCAAATGCGGGTGGATTTTGCTCGTGGCGGGTAACACAGTCACTCCAACTAGCCACTTTGGCGGGTTGAATAATTGTAGTCTTTTCAAAAGGCATCTGAAATAAGTGTGACACTATGACACTACAACTCCCATAGGGCTGTCAACGAATATGCTAAATTCGAATATATAGTCGAATAGTTTTAAAAAACAGATTTTCGAAGGTGAAAATTAATATTCGAATGTGGAAAAACGCCCGCGGTAGCAGATGCGCCGCTGTCTGCTTTGCGAGTGGGCGCGCTGCCGGAGGGGTCAGGTCATTTTATTTAATGTTAAACAGAAACATTACTAAAGTGTAGGCTACTGTACTGACTGAATAGATATTGCATGAATAAGGTAGGTTAGATACAGCAGTTTCATGCACTGCAGGCTTCCACTGGTTTGATTATTTACCGTTTCATGTCGAGGAAAAGTTCCATGTTTACCACAGCACAGCTCTCTCGGAGCGTTCAATGTTGGTTCTATATACTGTAAAACTTCAGTTAATGTTAACAATATTTGTTTAAATCACTGAATGAAGCCTGCTATATAAGAATCGCGACCTTAAATTGCTTGCACAAAACTCTTGATCAGCACTCAACATTTGCTTATTGTTGTTGTTCATTTAAACTGTTATGCACAGAGCGCGTGACGCCTCATTCGCGCCGCAAGTCCTCCAGACGCGCGTAAACGCGTCTTTACACTCGCGCCAGACGCTCTATTCGCGTTTGGTGTGAACGCAGCATGAGGGTGAGGGCGAGAGAGAGAAAGAGTGCTGCGAGTGAGTGAGGTCTGCGGTCTTGGCCATTAGTTGATTTACTTGTTTTCGTGTAGGTAATATGTTGTCAAATATGTTTAAATTTGAATAAACTACCTATACAAGTTATGTCTCTTTCTTTGTATTAATTTGTCCTGTTATTGACGTAATGCGCGTCATTGACAATGCGCAACCAGATGTTTGAATAGTTCGAATATAAGCTATGTGTTTTTTTTTTTTTAGAGGGAATAGGCTATTCGAAGGTCATTTTTGAGCAATTTTGACAGCACTAATGAGTATTGTCACTAGTGACCGACAACAAAGAATCGAAGAGACAGCTAGCTGCCCTGCTGGAGTTATGTCGTATGCCGGTGGAGCAATGTGGCGACATATAATACATAATACATGGTTTTATTTTAAAAAAGGAGCTTTACACACAACCTTATCAGAGCTAATGATAATGACCTGTATTGTTATATATTTATGTAGTCTTGATTTGGGTGTGTACAGTGGTTTTACATTTAAAAGGGTTGTAAATCTAGTTCAAGTAAATTTTAGCATGCCATAGTCAACTTTTATCAGGTAATTTCACAACAACAAAAATGTGGCTAGTAAAGATGGTGTGTGGCTAGTAGGGCTGTCACTTTTGTGAAAAAATCCTGTTCGATTTTTGAGACATCAGTGTTCATTGAATCGATTGTAAAATCGATTTTCCATTTCTAAAGACGTTTCCATTTTAAACGCAAAATATGGGCAAATCCACGGACAACGAACAGGCATTAGGACGAACGTAAAGAGGGCGCTTGAGACGCGCACAAGTCAGCAATATTTCTGATGATTTATTGGCGTGAAGTTTTGTACACAATGACAAACAGGAGTGCAACATTCTCGAAAAACAATAGCAGAGTGGACTGCCATAACATAAATGAAAAAAATTACCTCAGTCTTCAACATGGCTGTTTACGATTAGAAATGTCAAACAAATTTCGCCTGTAGGCGATTGTAGACGCGTAGCACTAATTTGTTTCTGAATGCATGAGACTGGCTGCATACCGGCAGAATTCACAGTTTTGTAGTAAAAAGAGAAACATTATGCAGAAGGATAATTTGCTGTTATGCGTGTTTGTCAGAGCCTGCAGTTGCTGTATGACGCGCGTTCGCTGCGGGCGTATCGTGACGAGCTGGACGCACTCCGAGAAAAGACCGTTAAAATCGATTGCCTATTTTCATTTTCGAAACTTGCGTTGGTTGGTCCAATCGATTGTGCAATCGATTTTCGAACGTAAAGTGACAGCCCTAGTGGCTAGTAACTTTGGAAAACCACTAGCCACATTGGCTAGTGAGCAAAAAAGTTAATGTCAAGCCCTGTATATATATATATATATATATATATGTATATGTGTGTGTGTGTATATGTATATATATATATATGGTCTTTTATAGTCATGTTCTCATTATAATGTTATGAAGCCTATAAGACAGATTTGTGCTGCACATGTTGCACTTAATTGTATCTTCCTTTTTGAAGTGATTCCAATCATATCAAGCAATTCAAAACCATCATGGCAAACAGTGCGCAAGTGTCTCAGTTTAAGTAAATAATCCATTATCTATCAGCTTTAATATATCGGCCTAATTTTCTTATCGGATCCATAACGATAACATTAAAAATGACCATTTATCTGACGATATCGTGGAATGTTGTCGATATATCGTGCATCCCTATTAAATGCCATAAGAGAAGTACTCACGGACACAGAAAGCCGCCTTTCGGACAGCGTGTGATCCTGAATTCAGTTCTCTTCCGCAGCTTATATGGCCAAATATGTCAAATTTATGTCAAAATGTCTGTCTTGGTGAGTATTCAAGTAAAAACAGTTGAGAAAGAAGCGCGCGTGTAACAATATAATGGATCCATGCAGCAGTCTAATAAACCTGCTTCTGTCTGTGTGTTTAATGTTAATCAAACAAAGACAGAGAAAATCACTCACTGCTCTTGATGGAATTTTTTTTAGCTTTAATAACAATACATATTACATATTTAATTCATACAGTGTAGATTAAACAGTGTTTTATTTTTACATTTGATTATTCAATTTATGTTGTTAAATAAGCCTAATGTAGGCCTACTTGAAACCCTAAACCCTCTGGTTTTCACTGATGTTAAAAAGACACTTACTTTTTATGTAACGCTACAGTAAAACACTGCTGTTCACTTTCAAAAGTTGTAGGAATGCTTTCTTCTCACAAAAAGAATGTGAAATGTGTATGTTGAATATGTCATTTTCAGTTTTTAAATATATTTAAATATAATAAATTTTTATCGTGTCGCACATCGAATATTGCATTATTTAACAAGTTATCGCGTATCGCAGTTTTCTTCAATATCGTGCAGCCCTATTCACTACTTCTTTTTCTTCATTTTCTCTGATCCACTTGCTCATTTAAACTGCTCTGGTATAAAATCAATAAGACTTGCTTTAGAATAATAATAATAAATATAGCTGCAAGCAGCCATTACCGGGGCCAAGCACAATCAGATGACAAGACATGCCAACATTGCTGAAAGTGTCAGACCAACTGCAACAATGAGCAATTAAAGACATTTAAAAAGGATTATAGGCAAAATGCCTGAAAAATCAGAGAAACAGTAATTAAAAATATGATTTAATGGATTATCACTTTTGACCAATAGGTGGCGCAGTTACAAAACTGATATACTGATATAGCCAAATGTTTTTTAAGCGCTAAATCACAACGCTACACAAACCGTAAGGCAAAACCTAGCATGTTTGGTATCGTAGGACTCGGCAATGATTCAGGAGTCTAAAAAGATGAGTTTCGTGAAAATAAGTCGACCACACCCAAAGTTATAAGCATTTGAAAAAAAAAATTCACCACTAGGTGGCGCTGTTTCAAAACTTCTCAGGCTCATTCAGGGCATTGTGCTGATGACCCATACCACGTTTCGTAACAATCCGTTCATGCGTTCATAAAATACAGAATTTTAGCACAAAATTCAAAATGGCCGACAGCCAAAATGACCGATATGGTCAAATTGGATATCAGTCGACTCGGCATGTTGCCCTGAATCTAACGAGACCAATTGTATGATTTTTGGACAAACTGTTCAGAAGTTATAAGCAAAAATAGCCATTTTTCATATCTCCGGACCAGTAGGTGGCGCTGCGCCGAAACACAGCATGTAGCCTCAGGTCATGCTTGTGAGTACAAGTACCAAGTTTGGTCTGAATACGATAAACCGTTGCGGAGATACGGCCTTACGACTGTTTTTGCTAGCGCTACGTAAAATGTATTTGTGCGTTTATTGAAAACGGTTTGACGAATCCATTTGAATTCCATAACTTTTTGTCAGCACTACCTGAAGATGATCTGGTTCAATTTTCGTGCAAATCGGACAAACCGTCTAGGACGAGTTCGAAAAAGTAGCTTTTTTTGAAAATTCAAGATGGCGGCCATATTTTTATGACGGCAAATGACGTCATAGGGTGCAATCGAATCGCCATGAGCTCAGGAATCAGTGGAAAAAAGAATTTCGCTGATTGGCCTTACGGTTCAAAAGTTATTAGCAAAATAAAAGTGAAACTTTGGACAGGTGGTGGCGCTAGAGGGAATGACTTAGAAACACCAAAATTGGTGTATTTAATGTTAAGACGGTCCTCTATCAGAATGTCAAACCAAAACAACTTTCCCGCAATCGGTTCTATGGGCTGCCATAGACTCCCATGGCGGAAGAAGAAGAAGAAGAAATATAGCTGCAAGCAGCAATTACCGGGGCCAAGCAGAATAAGACGACAAGACATGCCAACATGTCTGAAAGTGTCAGACCAACTGCGACAATGAGCAATTAAAGACTTTAAAGAGGATTTTAGGCAAAATTCCTGAAAAATCATAGAAACAATAATTAAAAATATGATTTTATGGATTATCACTTTCGACCAATAGGTGGCGCAGTTACAAAACTGATGTGATGTGGTCAGAGTGAAGTGACAATGACACATACAAAGTTTGGTGTTAATATGTCAAGGCATTGCAGAGATAAAGCCTGAATAGTGCTATTAGCATCATGCCTCAACTTTGCTGCTGCGCTATACAAAAACGGTATCGTCTATCGACACGAAATCCATAACTTTTAGTCGGCACGGTCTGGAGATGATATGATTCGATTTTGGTGAAAATCGGACAAACGGTCTAGGAGGAGTTCGAAAAAGTAGGTTTTGACTGAAAATCAAGATGGCGGACAGGAAGTTCGGCCAAATAAGGAAAACTTGGTATCTATGTTCTCGGCTTGACCCAAGGACTCTATTAAGACCAGTGGCATTTCAATAGCCAGATTTATTCAAAAGTTATTAGCCTTTTTGTAAATTTTGTTATAACTTTTGACCACTAGGTGGTGCTGTTTTGAAATATTTTGAGTACCTTCAGGGGATGGTGCTGAAGGCACATTCTGAGTTTCGTAATATTACACCAATGCATTTGTTTAGTATAGCATTTTATTTCACAAAACTGTATTGAAGTCAATGGGAATTTCATGTTTTGTTCTATTATAGCGCCACCAAGAGGCTCAGTCCCACAATTTTTTTTATGTGTCCTCAGAGTGAGCCCATACATATGTGTGTCAGTTTTGGTGAAAATATCTCAATTCGCTTTAGAGTTATAGACATTTATATGAAAAAACACGTAAAAAATGACTGACACATGACTTTGTTTTAATTTTACTACCCCTAAACATCAATATTTTCGCATTTGGGCATTATTGTGTAGCTATCGACCTATGTTTCCAAACTTCTGACGGTGGTTTCGTCTCGATCGGACAAACAGTTTCGAAGATATAGCCAAATGTTTTTTAAGCGCTAAATCACAACGCTACACAAACCGTAAGGCGAAACCTAGCATGTTTGGTATCGTAGGACTCGGAAAGGTTTCAGGAGTCTAATTAGATGAGTCTCGTGAAAATAAGTCGACCGCACCCAAAGTTATAAGCATTTGAAAAAAAAAATTCACCACTAGGTGGCGCTGTTTCGAAACTTCTCACACTCCTTCAGGACATCGTGCTGATGACCCATGTCAAGTTTCGTAACAATCCGTTCATGCGTTCATAAAATACAGCATTTTAGCACATAATTCAAAATGGCCGACAGTCAAAATGGCCGATATGGTAAAATTGGATATCAGTCGACTCGGCATGTCGCCCTGAATCTAACGAGACCAATTTTATGATTTTTGGACAAACTGTTCAGAAGTTATAAGCAAAAATAGCCATTTTTCATATCTACGGACCAGTAGGTGGCGCTGCGCCGAAACGCAGCATGTTGCCTCAGGTCATGCTTGTGATGACATGTGCCAAGTTTGGTCTGAATACGATAAACCGTTGCGGAGATACAGCCTTACGACTGTTTTTGCAGGCGCTACGTAAAATTTGTTCGTGCGTTTATTGAAAACGGTTTGACGAATCAATTTGAATTCCATAACTTTTGGTCAGCACTGCTTGAAGATGATCTGGCTCAATTTTCGTGCAAATCGGACAAACCGTCTAGGACGAGTTCGAAAAAGTAGCTTTTTAGATAAATTCAAAATAGCGGCCATATTGTTATGACAGAAATGATGTCATAGGGTGCAATCGAATTGGCATGAGCTCAGGAATCAGAGAGAAAAAGAATTTTGTTGATTGGCCTTACGGTTCAAAAGTTATTAGCAAAATAAAAGTGAAACTTTGGACAGGTGGTGGCGCTAGAGGGAATGACTTAGACACACCAAAATTGGTGTATTTAATGTTGGGACTGTCCTCTATCAGAATGTCAAACCAAAACAACTTTCCCGCATTCGGTTCTATGGGCTGCCATAGACTCCCAGTCGGAAGAAGGAAGAATAATAATAAATATAGCTGCAAGCAGCAATTATCGGGGCCAAGCGCAAGCAGACGACAGGATATGCCAACATGGCTGAAGGTGTCAGACCAACTGCAACAATGAGCAATTAAATACATTTAAAGAGGATTTTAGGCGAAATGGCTGAAAAATCATATAAAAAGTCATTCGAAATATGATTTAATGGATTATCACTTTCGACCAATCTGTGGCGCAGTTACAAAACTGATGTGATGTGGTCAGAGTGAAGTGACAATGACACATACAAAGTTTGGTGTCAATATGTCAAGGCATTGCAGAGATAAAGCCTGAATAGTGCTTTTAGCATCATGCCTCAACTTTGCTGCTACGCTATACGAAAACGGTTTCGTCTATAGACACGAAATCCATAACTTTTAGTCAGCACAGTCTGGAGATGATACGATTCGATTTTGGTGAAAATCGGACAAACGGTCTAGGAGGAGTTCGAAAAAGTAGGTTTTGACTGAAAATCAAGATGGCGGACAGGAAGCTAGGCCAAATAAGGAAACCTTGGTATCTATGTTCTCGTCTTGACCCAAGGAATCTATTAAGACCAGTTGCATTACAATAGGCCAACTTATTCAAAAGTTATTAGCAGTTTTGTAAATTTTGTTATAACTTTTGACCACTAGGTGGCACTGTCTCGAAATATTTTGGGTACCTTCAGGGGATGGTGCTGATGGCACATTTTGAGTTTCGTAATATTACACCAATGCATTTGTTTAGTATAGCATTTTATTTCACAAAACTGCATTGAAGTCAATGGGAATTTCATGTATTGTTCTATTATAGCGCCACCAAGAGGCTGAGTCCCACCATCTTTTTTACATGTCCTCAGAGTGAGCTCATACATATGTGTGTCGATTTTGGTGAAAATATCTCAATTCGCTTCGGAGTTATAGACATTTATATGAAAAAACATGTAAAAAATGACTGACACATGACTTTGTTTGGAATTTACTACCCCTAAACATCAATATTTTCGCATTTGGGCATTGGCGTATAGCTATCGACCTATGTTTCCAAACTTCTGACGGTGGTTTCATCTCGATCGGACTAGCGGTTTCAAAGATATAGCCAAATGTTTTTTAAGCGCTAAATCACAACGCTACACAAACCGTAAGGCGAAACCTAGCATGTTTGGTATCATAGGACTCGGCAACGATTCAGGAGTCTAAAAAGATGAGTTTCGTGAAAATAAGTCGACCACACCCAAAGTTATAAGCATTTGAAAAAAAAAATTCACCACTAGGTGGCGCTGTTTCGAAACTTCTCAGGCTCATTCAGGGCATTGTGCTGATGACCCATACCACGTTTCGTAACAATCTGTTCATGCGTTCTTAAAATACAGCATTTTAGCACAAAATTCAAAATGGCCGACAGTCAAAATGGCCGATATGGTAATATTGGATATCAGTCGACTCGGCATGTTACCCTGAATCTAACGAGACCAATTTTATGATTTTTGGACAAACTGTTCAGAAGTTATAAGCAAAAATAGCCATTTTTCATATCTCCGGACCAGTAGGTGGCGCTGCGCCGAAACACAGCATGTAGCCTCAGGTCATGCTTGTGATGACATGTACCAAGTTTGGTCTGAATCCGATAAAGCGTTGCGGAGATACGGCCTTACATCTGTTTTCGCAAGCGCTACGTAAAATGTATTCGTGGGTTTATCGAAAACTGTTAAGCGAATCAACTTGAATTCCATAACTTTTTGTCAGCATGGTCTGTAGATGATCTGGTTCAATTTTCGTGCAAATCGGACAAACCGTCTAGGACGAGTTCGAAAAAGTAGCTTTTTAGATAAATTCAAAATGGCGGCCATATTGTTATGACAGAAATGATGTCATAGGGTGCAATCGAATTGGCATGAGCTCAGGAATCAGAGAGAAAAATAATTTTGTTGATTGGCCTTACGGTTCAAAAGTTATTAGCAAAATAAAAGTGAAACTTTGGACAGGTGGTGGCGCTAGAGGGAATGACTTAGACACACCAAAATTGGTGTATTTAATGTTGGGACTGTCCTCTATCAGAATGTCAAACCAAAACAACTTTCCCGCATTCGGTTCTATGGGCTGCCATAGACTCCCAGTTGGAAGAAGGAAGAATAATAAATATAGCTGCAAGCAGCCATTACCGGGGCCAAGCTGAATAAGACGACAAGACATGCCGACATGTCTGAAAGTGTCAGACCAACTGCAACAATGAGCAATTAAAGACATTTAAAGAGGATTTTAGGCAAAATGCCTGAAAAATCATAGAAACAATAAATAAAAATATGATTTGATGGATTATCACTTTCGACCAATAGGTGGCGCAGTTACAAAACTGATGTGATGTGGTCAGAGTGAAGTGACAATGACACATGCAAAGTTTGGTGTCAATATGTCAAGGCATTGCAGACATAAAGCCTGAATAATGCTTTTAGCATCATGCCTCAAATTTGCTGCTGCGCTATACGAAAACGGTTTTGTCAATCGACACGAAATCCATAACTTTCAGTCGGCACGGTCTGGAGATGATATGATTCGATTTTGGTGAAAATCGGACAAACGGTGTAGGAGGAGTTCGAAAAAGTAGGTTTTTAATGAAAATAGCATTTTATTTCACAAAACTGTATTGAAGTCAATGGGAATTTTATGTTTTGTTCTATTATAGCGCCACCAAGAGGCTCAGTCTCACAATTTTTTTTACGTGTCCTCAGAGTGAGCCCATACATATGTGTGTCAGTTTTGGTGAAAAAATCTCAATTTGCTTCAGAGTTATAGGCATTTATATGAAAAAACACGTAAAAAATGACTGACACATGACTTTGTTTGGAATTTACTACCCCTAAACATCAATATTTTCGCATTTGGGCATTGACATATAGCTATCGACCTATGTTTCCAAACTTCTGACGGTGGTTTCGTCTCGATCGGACTAGCGGTTTCGAAGATATAGCCAAATGTTTTTTAAGCGCTAAATCACAACGCTACACAAACCGTAAGGCAAAACCTAGCATGTTTGGTATCGTAGGACTCGGCAAGGTTTCAGGAGTCTAATTAGATGAGTCTCGTGAAAATAAGTTGACCACACCCAAAGTTATAAGCATTTGAAAAAAAAAATTCACCACTAGGTGGCGCTGTTTCGAAACTTCTCACGCTCCTTCAGGACAACGTGCTGATGACCCATACCAAGTTTCGTAACAATTCGTTCATGCGTTCTTAAAATACAGTATTTTAGCACAAAATTCAAAATGGCCGACAGTCAAAAGGGCCGATATGGTAAAACTGGATATCAGTCGAATCGGCATATTGCCCTGAATCTAACGATACCAATTTTATGATTTTTGGACAAACTGTTCAGAAGTTATAAGCAAAAATAGCCATTTTTCATATCTCCGGACCAGTAGGTGGCGCTGCGCCGAAACGCAGCATGTAGCCTCAGGTCATGCTTGTGAGTACATGTACCAAGTTTGGTCTGAATACGATAAACCTTTGCGGAGATACAGCCTTACGACTGTTTTTGCTAGCGCTACGTAAAATGTATTCGTGCGTTTATCGAAAACGGTTTGACGAATCAATTTGAATTCCATAACTTTTGGTCAACACTGCCTGAAGATGATCTGGTTCAATTTTCGTGCAAATCGGACAAACCGTCTAGGACGAGTTCGAAAAAGTAGCTTTTTCAGAAAATTAAAAATGGCGGCCATATTTATATGACGGAAAATGACGTCATAGGGTGCAATCGAATCGGCATGAGCTCAGAAATAAGAGGAAAAAAGAATTTTGTTGATTGGCCTTACGGTTCAAAAGTTATTAGCAAAATAAAAGTGAAACTTTGGACAGGTGGTGGCGCTAGAGGGAATGACTTAGAAACACAAAAATTGGTGTATTTAATGTTGGGACTGTCCTCTATCAGAATGTCAAACCAAAACAACTTTCCCGCAATCGGTTCTATGGGCTGCCATAGACTCCAAGAGCGGAAGAAGAAGAAGAAGAAGAAGAAGAAGAAGAATAATAAATATAGCTGCAAGCAGCAATTATCGGGGCCAAGCGCAAGCAGATGACAGGATATGCCAACATGGCTGAAGGTGTCAGACCATCTGCAACAATGAGCAATTAAATACATTTAAAGAGGATTTTAGGCGAAATGGCTGAAAAATCATATAAAAAGTCATTCAAAATATGATTTAATGGATTATCACTTTCGACCAATAGGTGGCGCAGTTACAAATGTGATGTGATGTGGTCAGAGTGAAGTGACAATGACACATACAAAGTTTGGTGTCAATATGTCAAGGCATTGCAGAGATAAAGCCTGAATAGTGCTTTTAGCATCATGCCTCAAGTTTGCTGCTACGCTATACGAAAACGGTTTCGTCTATAGACACGAAATCCATAACTTTTAGTCAGCACAGTCTGGAGATGATACGATTCGATTTTGGTGAAAATCGGACAAACGGTCTAGGAGGAGTTCGAAAAAGTAGGTTTGGAATGAAAATCAAGATGGCGGACAGGAAGTTTGGCCAAATAAGGAAAACTTGGTATCTATGTTCTCGGCTTGACCCAAGGAATATATTAAGACCAGTGGCATTTCAGTAGTCAGATTTATTCAAAAGTTATTAGCCTTTATGGAAATGTTGTTATAACTTTTGACCACTAGGTGGCACTGTCTTGAAATATTTTGGGTACCTTCAGGGAATGGTGCTGATGGCACATTTTGAGTTTCGTAATATTACACCAATGCATTTGTTTAGTATAGCATTTTATTTCACAAAACTGTATTGAAGTCAATGGGAATTTCATGTTTTGTTCTATTATAGCGCTACCAAGAGGCTGAGTCCCACCATTTTTTTTACATGTCCTCAGAGTGAGCTCGTACATATGTGTGTCGATTTTGGTGAAAATATCTCAATTCGCTTCGGAGTTATAGACATTTATATGAAAAAACACGTAAAAAATGACTGACACATGACTTTGATTGGAATTTACTACCCCTAAACATCAATATTTTCGCATTTGGGCATTGGCGTATAGCTATCGACCTATGTTTCCAAACTTCTGAAGGTGGTTTCGTCTCGATCGGACTAGCGGTTTCGAAGATATAGCCAAATGTTTTTTAAGCGCTAAATCACAACGCTACACAAACCGTAAGGCAAAACCTAGCATGTTTGGTATCGTGGGACTCGGCAACGATTCAGGACTCTAATGAGATGAGTCTCGTGAAAATAAGTCGACCACACCCAAAGTTATAAGCATTTGGAAGCATTTGGGAAAAAAAATTCACCACTAGGTGGCACTGTTTCGAAACTTCTCAGGCTCCTTCAGGGCATCGTGCTGAGGATCCATTCCGAGTTTTGTAACGATACGTTCACGCGTTCATAAAATACAGCATTTTAGCACATAATTCAAAATGGCCGACAGCCAAAATGGCTGATCGGGGAAAATTGGATATCAGTCGACTCAGCATGATGCCCTGAATCTAACGAGACCACTTTTATGATTTTTGGACAAACCATTCAGAAGTTATAAGCAAAAATAGCCGTTTTTCATATCTCCGGACCAGTAGGTGGCACTGTGCCGAAACGCAGCATGTTGCCTCAGGTCATGCTTGTGATGAGATGTACCAAGTTTGGTCTTAATATGATAAAGTGTTGAGGAGATACTGGCTTGTGTCTGTTTTCGCAAGCGCTACGTAAAATTTGTTTGCGCGGTATTCGAGAACGGTTTGATGAATCAACACGAATTCCATAACTTTTTGTCGGCATGGTCTGAAGATGATCTGATTCAATTTTCGTGGAAATTGGAGCAACGGCCTAGGAGGAGTTTGAAAAAGTAGGTTTTTGGGAAAATTCAAAATGGCGGAAAAATTATTATGACGAAAAATGACGTCATAGGGTGCAATCGAATCGCCCTGAGCTCAGAAATCAGAGGAAAAAAGAATTTTGTTTCTAGCCCTTGTGGTTCAAAAGTTATTAGCAGAAACATGAGTGAAACTTTGGACAGTTGGTGGCGCTAGAGGGAATGACTTAGACACACCAAAATTGGTGTATTTAATGTTGGGACTGTCCTCTATCAGAATGTCAAACCATTACAACTTTCCCGCGATCGGTTCTATGGGCTGCCATAGACTCCCAGTCGGAAGAAGGAAGAATAATAATAATAATAATAATAATAAGAACGGGAACGAAAACAATAGGTGCCTCCGCACCTTCGGTGCTTGGCCCCTAATAAGAACGCGAACGGATACAATAGGTGCCTCCGCACCTTCGGTGCTTGGCCCCTAAATATAGCTGCAAGCAGCAATTACCGGGGCCAAGCAGAATAAGACGACAAGACATGCCGACATGTCTGAAAGTGTCAGACCAACTGCAACAATGAGCAATTAAAGACATTTAAAGAGGATTTTAGACGAAATGGCTGAAAAATCATAGAAACAGTAATTAAAAATATGATTTAATGGATTATCACTTTCGACAAATAGGTGGCGCAGTTACAAAACTGATGTGATGTGGTCAGAGTGAGGAGACAATGACACATACAAAGTTTGGTGTCAATATGTCAAGGCATTGCAGAGATAAAGCCTGAATAGTGATATTAGCATCATGCCTCAAATTTGCTGCTGCGCTTTACGAAAACGGTTTCGTCAATTGACACGAAATCCATAACTTTTAGTCGGCACAGTCTGGGGATGATACGATTCGATTTTGGTGAAAATCGGACAAACGGTGTAGGAGGAGTTCGAAAAAGTAGGTTTTGAATGAAAATAGCATTTTATCTCACAAAACTGTATTGAAGTCAATGGGAATTTCATGTTTTGTTCTATTATAGCGCCACCAAGAGGCTCAGTCCCACAATTTTTTTTTACGTGTCCTCAGAGTGAGCCCATACATATGTGTGTCAGTTTTGGTGAAAATATCTCAATTTGCTTTAGAGTTATAAACATTTATATGAAAAAACACGTAAAAAATGACTGACACATGACTTTGTTTGAATTTTACTACCCCTAAACATCAATATTTTCGCATTTGGGCATTGGCGTATAGCTATCGACCTATGTTTCCAAACTTCTGACGGTGGTTTCGTCTCGATCGGACAAGCGGTTTCGAAGATATAGCCTAATGTTTTTTAAGTGCTAAATCACAACGCTACACAAACCGTAAGGCGAAACCTAGCATGTTTGGTATCGTAGGACTCGGCAAGGTTTCAGGAGTCTAATTAGATGAGTCTCGTGAAAATAAGTCGACCGCACCCAAAGTTATAAGCATTTGAAAAAAAAAATTCCCCACTAGGTGGCGCTGTTTCGAAACTTCTCACACTCCTTCAGGACATCGTGCTGATGACCCATGCCAAGTTTCGTAACAATCCGTTCATGCGTTCATAAAATACAGCATTTTAGCACATAATTCAAAATGGCCGACAGTCAAAATGGCCGATATGGTAAAATTGGATATCAGTCGACTCGGCATGTCGCCCTGAATCTAACGAGACCAATTTTATGATTTTTGGACAAACTGTTCAGAAGTTATAAGCAAAAATAGCCATTTTTCATATCTCCGGACCAGTAGGTGGCGCTGCGCCGAAACGCAGCATGTAGCCTCAGGTCATGCTTGTGATGACATGTACCAAGTTTGGTCTGAATACGATAAACCGTTGCAGAGATACAGCCTTACGACTGTTTTTGCAGGCGCTACGTAAAATTTGTTCGTGCGTTTATTGAAAACGGTTTGACGAATCAATTTGAATTCCATAACTTTTTGTCAGCACTGCCTGAAGATGATCTGGTTCAATTTTCGTGCAAATCGGACAAACCGTCTAGGATGAGTTCGAAAAAGTAGGTTTTTCGAATGAATCAAAATGGCGGCCATATTTTTATTACAGAAAATGAAGTCATAGGATGCAATCGAATCGGCATGAGCTCAGGAATCAGAGGAAAAAATAATTTTGTTGATTGGCCTTACAGTTCAAAAGTTATTAGCAAAATAAAAGTGAAACTTTGGACAGGTGGTGGCGCTAGAGGGAATGACTTAGAAACACCAAAATTGGTGTATTTAATGTTGGGACTGTGCTCTATCAGAATGTCAAACCAAAACAACTTTCCCGCAATCGGTTCTATGGGCTGCCATAGACTCCAAGAGCGGAAGAAGAAGAAGAAGAAGAAGAATAAATATAGCTGCAAGCAGCAATTACCGGGGCCAAGCAGAATAAGACGACAAGACATGCCAACATTGCTGAAAGTGTCAGATCAACTGCAACAATTAGCAATTAAAGACATTTAAAGAAGATTTTAGGCGAAATGCCTGAAAAATCATATAAACAGTAATTAAAAATATGATTTAATGGATTATCACTTTCGACCAATAGGTGGCGCAGTTACAAAACTGATGTGATGTGGTCAGAGTGAAGTGACAATGACACATACAAAGTTTGGTGTCAATATGTCAAGGCATTGCAGAGATAAAGCCTGAATAATGCTTTTAGCATCATGCCTCAACTTTGCTGCTGCGCTATACGAAAACGGTTTCGTCAATCGACACGAAATCCATAACTTTCAGTCGGCACAGTCTGGAGATGATATGATTCGATTTTGGTGAAAATCGGACAATCGGTGTAGGAGGAGTTCGAAAAAGTAGGTTTTGAATGAAAATAGCATTTTATTTCACAAAACTCTATTGAAGTCAATGGGAATTTCATGTTTTGTTCTATTATAGCGCCACCAAGAGGCTCAGTCCCACAATTTTTTTTACGTGTCCTCAGAGTGAGCCCATACATATGTGTGTCAGTTTTGGTGAAAATATCTCAATTCGCTTCAGAGTTATAGGCATTTATATGAAAAAACACGTAAAAAATGACTGACACATGACTTTGTTTGGAATTTACTACCCCTAAACATCAATATTTTCGCATTTGGGCATTTGCGTATAGCTATCGACCTATGTTTTCAAACTTCTGACGGTGGTTTCGTCTCGATCGGACAAACGGTTTCGAAGATATAGCCTACTGTTTTTTAAGCGCTAAATCACAACGCTACACAAACCGTAAGGCAAAACCTAGCATGTTTGGTATCATAGGACTCGGCAATGATTCAGGAGTCTAAAAAGATGAGTTTCGTGAAAATAAGTTGACCACACCCAAAGTTATAAGCATTTGAAAAAAAAAATTCACCACTAGGTGGCGCTGTTTTGAAACTTCTCACGCTCCTTCAGGACATCGGGCTGATGACCCATACCAAGTTCCGTAACAATCCGTTCATGTGTTCTTAAAATACAGCATTTTAGCACAAAATTCAAAATGGCCGACAGCCAAAATGGCCGATATGGTAATATTGGACATCAGTGGACTCGGCATGTAACCCTGAATCTAACGAGACCAATTTTATGATTTTTGGACAAACTGTTCAGAAGTTATAAGCAAAAATAGCCATTTTTCATATCTCCGGACCAGTAGGTGGCGCTGCGCCGAAACACAGCATGTAGCCTCAGGTCATGCTTGTGATGACATGTACCAACTTTGGTCTGAATCTGATAAAGCGTTGCGGAGATACGGCTTTACATCTGTTTTCGCAAGCGCTACGTAAAATTTATTCGTGGGTTTATCGAAAACTGTTAAGCGAATCAACTTGAATTCCATAACTTTTTGTCAGCATGGTCTGTAGATGATCTGGTTTAATTTTCGTGCAAATCGGACAAACCGTCTAAGACGAGTTCGAAAAAGTAGCTTTTTAGATAAATTCAAAATGGCGGCCATATTGTTATGACGGAAATGACGTCATAGGGTGCAATCGAATTGGCATGAGCTCAGGAATCAGAGAGAAAAAGAATTTTGTTGATTGGCCTTACGGTTCAAAAGTTATTAGCAAAATAAAAGTGAAACTTTGGACAGGTGGTGGCGCTAGAGGGAATGACTTAGACACACCAAAATTGGTGTATTTAATGTTGGGACTGTCCTCTATCAGAATGTCAAACCAAAACAACTTTCCCGCATTCGGTTCTATGGGCTGCCATAGACTCCCAGTTGGAAGAAGGAAGAATAATAATAAATATAGCTGCAAGCAGCCATTACCGGGGCCAAGCAGAATAAGACGACAAGACATGGCTGAAGGTGTCAGATCAACTGCAACAATGAGCAATTACAGACATTTAAAGAGGATTTTAGACGAAATGGCTGAAAAATCATAGAAACAGTAATTAAAAATATAATTTAATTGATTATCACTTTCGACAAGTAGGTGGCGCAGTTACAAAACTGATGTGGTCAGAGTGAAGTGACAATGTCACATACAAAGTTTGGTGTCAATATGTCAAGGCATTGCAGAGATAAAGCCTGAATAGTGCTATTGGCATCATGCCTCAACTTTGCTGCTGCGCTATACGAAAATGGTTTCGTCTATCGACAAGAAATCCATAACTTTTAGTCGGCACGGTCTGGAGATGATACGATTAGATTTTGGTGAAAATCGGACAAACGGTCTAGGAGGAGTTTGAAAAAGTAGGTTTTGACTGAAAATCAACATGGCGGACAGGAAGTTTGGCCAAATAAGGAAAACTTGGTATCTATGTTCTCGGCTTGACCCAAGGAATCTATTAAGCATTTCAATAGCCAGATTTATTCAAAAGTTATTAGCCTTTTTGGAAATTTTGTTACAACTTTTGACCACTAGGTGGCGCTGTCTCGAAATATTTTGGGTACCTTCAGGGGATGGTGCTGATGACACAATCTGAGTTTCGTAATATTACACCAATGCATTTGTTTAGTATAGCATTTTATTTCACAAAATTGTATTGAAGTCAATGGGAATTTCATGTTTTGTTCTATTATAGCGCCACCAAGAGGCTCAGTCCCACCATTTTTTGTATGTGTCCTCAGAGTGAGCCCATACATATGTGTGTCGATTTTGGTGAAAATATCTCAATTATCTTCGGAGTTATAGACATTTATATGAAAAAACACGTAAAAAATGACTGACACATGACTTTAATTGGAATTTACTACCTCTAGACATCAATATTTTCGCATTTGGGCTTTGACGTTTGGTTAACAAGCTATGATTCCAAACTTCTGACGGTGGTTTCGTCTCGATCGGACAAACGGTTTCGAAGATATCGCCTAATGTTTTTTAAGTGCTAAATCACAACGCTACACAAACCGTAAGGCGAAACCTAGCATATTTGGTATCGTTGGACTCGGCAAGGATTCAGGAGTCTAATGAGATGAGTTTGGTGAAAATAAGTCGACCACACCCAAAGTTATAAGCATTTGAAAAATAAAATTCACCACTAGGTGGCGCTGTTTCGAAACTTCTCACGCTCCTTCAGAACATCGTGCTGATGACCCATACCGAGTTTCGTAACAATCCGTTCATGCGTTCTTAAAATACAGCATTTTAGCACAAAATTCAAAATGGCCGAAAGTCAAAATGGCCGATATGGTAAAATTTTATATCAGTCGACTCGGCATGTTGCCCTGAATCTAACGAGACCAATTTTATGATTTTTGGACAAAATGTTCAGAAGTTATAAGCAAAAATAGCCATTTTTCATATCTCCGGACCAGTAGGTGGCGCTGCGCCGAAACGCAGCATGTAGCCTCAGGTCATGCTTGTGATGACATGTACCAATTTTGGTCTGAATCCGATAAAGCGTTGCGGAGATACAGCCCTACGACTGTTTTCGCAAGCGCTACGTAAAATGTGTTCGAGCGTTATTCGAAAACGGTTTGACGAATCAATTTGAATTCCATAACTTTTTGTCAGCACTGCCTGAAGATGATCTGGTTCAATTTTCGTGCAAATCGGACAAACCGTCTAGGACGAGTTCGAAAAAGTAGCTTTTTCAGCCCATTCAAAATGGCGGCCATATTTATAAGCCGGAAAATGACGTCATAGGGTGCAATCGAATCGGCATGAGCTCGGGAATCAGAGGAAAAAAGAATTTTGTTGATTGGCCAAACGGTTCAAAAGTTATTAGCAAAATAAAAGTGAAATTTTGGACAGGTGGTGGCGCTAGAGGGATTGGTTTTAAGACACCAAATTTGGTATGGTGACTTTTTGGACTGTCCTCTATCATTGTGCCAAATTTCATAACTTTCCCGCAATCGGTTCTATGGGCTGCCATAGACTCCCATGGCGGAAGAATAATAATAATAATAACAAGCAGCAATTACCGGGGCCAAGCAGAATAAGACGACAAGACATGCCAACATGTCTGAAAGTGTCAGACCAACTGCAACAATGAGCAATTATAGACTTTAAAGAGGATTTTATGCAAAATGCCTGAAAAATCATAGAAACAATAATTAAAAATATGATTTTATGGATTATCACTTTCGACCAATAGGTGGCGCAGTTACAAAACTGATGTGATGTGGTCAGAGTGAAGTGACAATGACACATACAAAGTTTGGTGTCAATATGTCAAGGCATTGCAGAGATAAAGCCTGAATAGTGCTATTAGCATCATGCCTCAACTTTGCTGCTGCGCTATACGAAAACGGTTTTGTCTATCGACACGAAATCCATAACTTTTAGTCGGCACGGTCTGGAGATGATACGATTCGATTTTGGTGAAAATCGGACAAACGGTCTAGGAGGAGTTCGAAAAAGTAGGTTTTGACTGAACATCAAGATGGCGGACAGGAAGTTCGGCCAAATAAGGAAAACTTGGTATCTATGTTCTCGGCTTGACCCAAGGAATCTATTAAGACCAGTGGCATTTCAATAGACAGATTTATTCAAAAGTTATTAGCCTTTTTGGAAATTTTGTTATAACTTTTGACCACTAGGTGGCGCTGTTTCGAAATATTTTGAGTACCTTCAGGGGATGGTGCTGAAGGCACATTCTGAGTTTCGTAATATTACACCAATGCATTTGTTTAGTATAGCATTTTATTTCACAAAACTCTATTGAAATCAATGGGAATTTCATGTTTTGTTCTATTATAGCGCCACCAAGAGGCTCAGTCCCACCATTTTTTTTATGTGTCATCAGAGTGAGCCCATACATATATGTGTCGATTTTGGTGCAATAATCTCAATTTGCTTCGGAGTTATAGACATTTATATGAAAAAACACGTAAAAAATGACTGACACATGACTTTGATTGAATATTACTACCCCTAAACATCAATATTTTCACATTTGGGCATTTGCATGTAGTTAACAAGCTATGATTCCAAACTTCTGACGGTGGTTTCGTCTCAATCGGACAAACGGTTTCGAAGATATAGCCTAATGTTTTTTAAGCGCTAAATCACAATGCTACACAAACCGTTAGGCGAAACCTAACATGTTTGGTATCGTTGGACTCGGCAACAATTCAGGAGTCCAATGAGATGAGTTTCGTGAAAATAAGTCGATCACACCCAAAGTTATAAGCATTTGAAAAAAAAAATTCACCACTAGGTGGCGCTGTTTCGAAACTTCTCACACTCCTTCAGGACATCGTGCTGATGACCCATACCAAGTTTCGTAATAATCCGTTCATGCGTTGTTAAAATACAGCATTTTAGCACAAAATTCAAAATGGCCGACAGTCAAATTGGCCGATATGGCAAAATTGGATATCAGTCGACTCGGCATGACGCCCTGAATCTATCAAGACCAATTTTATGATTTTTGGACAAACTGTTCAGAAGTTATAAGCAAAAATAGCCATTTTTCATATCTCCGGACCAGTAGGTGGCGCTGCGGCGAAACGCAGCATGTAGCCTCAGGTCATGCTTGTGATGACATGTACCAAGTTTGGTCTGAATACGATAAACCGTTGCGGAGATACAGCCTTACGACTGTTTTTGTAAGCGCCACGTAAAATTTGTTCGAGCGTTTATCGAAAACGGTTTGACGAATCAAAAAGATTTTAATAACTTTTTGTCACCACTGCCTGAAGATGATCCGATTCAATTTTCGTGCAAATCGGACAAACCGTCTAGGACGAGTTCGAAAAAGTAGCTTTTTAGGAAAATTCAAAATGGCGGCCATGTTTTTATGACGGAAAATGACGTCATAGGGTGCAATCGAATCGTCATGAGCTCAGGAATCAGAGGAAAAAAGGATTTCGCTGATTGGCCTTACGGTTCAAAAGTTATTAGCAAAGTAAAAGTGAAACTTTGGACAGGTGGTGGCGCTAGAGGGAATGACTTAGACACACCAAAATTGGTGTACTTAATGTTGGGACTGTCCTCTATCAGAATGTCAAACCAAAACAACTTTCCCGCAATCGGTTCTATGGGCTGCCATAGACTCCCATGGCGGAAGAAGAAGAAGAATAATAAATAGCTGCAAGCAGCCATTACCGGGGCCAAGCAGAATAAGACGACAAGACATGCCGACATGTCTGAAAGTGTCAGACCAACTGCAACAATGAGCAATTAAAGACATTTAAAGAGGATTTTAGGCAAAATGCCTGAAAAATCATAGAAACAATAATTAAAAATATGATTTGATGGATTATCACTTTCGACCAATAGGTGGCGCAGTTACAAAACTGATGTGATGTGGTCAGAGTGAAGTTACAATGACACATACAAAGTTTGGTGTCAATATGTCAAGGCATTGCAGAGATAAAGCCTTAATTAATGCTATTAGCATCATGCCTCAACTTTGCTGCTGCGCTATACGAAAACGGTTTCGTCTATCGACACGAAATCCATAACTTTTAGTCGGCACGGTCTGGAGATGATACGATTCGATTTTGGTGAAAATCGGACAAACGGTCTAGGAGGAGTTCGAAAAAGTAGGTTTTGAATGAAAATCAAGATGGCGGACAAGAAGTTTGACCAAATAAGGAAAATTTGGTATCTATGTTCTCGGCTTGACCCAAGGAATCTATTAAGACCAGTGACATTTACATAGGCCGATGTATTCAAAAGTTATTAGCAGTTTTGGAAATGTTGTTATAACTTTTGACCACTAGGTGGCGCTGTCTCTAAATATTTTGGGTACCTTCAGGGGATGGTGCTGATGGCACATTCTGAGTTTCGTAATATTACACCAATGCATTTGTTTAGTATAGCATTTTATTTCACAAAACTGCATTGAAGTCAATGGGAATTTCATGTTTTGTTCTATTATAGCGCCACCAAGAGGCTCAGTCCCACCATTTTTTTAATGTGTCCTCAGAGTGAGCCCATACATATATGTGTCGATTTTGGTGCAAAAATCTCAATTTGCTTCGGAGTTATAGACATTTATATGAAAAAACACGAAAAAAATGACTGACACATGACTTTGATTGAATATTACTACCCCTAAACATCAATATTTTCGCATTTGGGCATTGGCGTATAGCTACCGACCTATGTTTCCAAACTTCTGACGGTGGTTTCGTCTCGATCGGACTAGCGGTTTCAAAGATATAGCCAAATGTTTTTTAAGCGCTAAATCACAACGCTACACAAACCGTAAGGCGAAACCTAGCATGTTTGGTATCGTAGGACTCGGCAACGATTCAGGAGTCTAAAAAGATGAGTTTCGTGAAAATAAGTCGACCACACCCAAAGTTATAAGCATTTGAAAAAAAAAATTCACCACTAGGTGGCGCTGTTTCGAAACTTCTCAGGCTCATTCAGGGCATCGTGCTGATGACCCATACCACATTTCGTAACAATCCGTTCATGCGTTCATAAAATACAGAATTTTAGCACAAAATTCAAAATGGCCGACAGCCAAAATGACCGATATGGTCAAATTGGATATCAGTCGACTCGGCATGTTGCCCTGAATCTAACGAGACCAATTGTATGATTTTTGGACAAACTGTTCAGAAGTTATAAGCAAAAATAGCCATTTTTCATATCTCCGGACCAGTAGGTGGCGCTGCGCCGAAACGCAGCATGTAGCCTCAGGTCATGCTTGTGAGTACAAGTACCAAGTTTGGTCTGAATACGATAAACCGTTGCGGAGATACGGCCTTACGACTGTTTTTGCTAGCGCTACGTAAAATGTATTTGTGCGTTTATTGAAAACGGTTTGACGAATCCATTTGAATTCCATAACTTTTGGTCAGCACTACCTGAAGATGATCTGGTTCAATTTTCGTGCAAATCGGACAAACCGTCTAGGACGAGTTCGAAAAAGTAGCTTTTTTTGAAAATTCAAGATGGCGGCCATATTTTTATGACGGCAAATGACGTCATAGGGTGCAATCGAATCGCCATGAGCTCAGGAATCAGAGGAAAAAAGAATTTCGCTAATTGGCCTTACGGTTCAAAAGTTATTAGCAAAATAAAAGTGAAACTTTGGACAGGTGGTGGCGCTAGAGGGAATGACTTAGAAACACCAAAATTGGTGTATTTAATGTTGAGACGGTCCTCTATCAGAATGTCAAACCAAAACAACTTTCCCGCAATCGGTTCTATGGGCTGCCATAGACTCCCATGGCGGAAGAATAATAATAATAATAAATATAGCTGCAAGCAGCCATTACCGGGGCCAAGCTGAATAAGACGACAAGACATGCCGACATGTCTGAAAGTGTCAGACCAACTGCAACAATGAGCAATTAAAGACATTTAAAGAGGATTTTAGGCAAAATGCCTGAAAAATCATAGAAACAATAATTAAAAATATGATTTGATGGATTATCACTTTCGACCAATAGGTGGCGCAGTTACAAAACTGATGTGATGTGGTCAGAGTGAAGTTACAATGACACATACAAAGTTTGGTGTCAATATGTCAAGGCATTGCAGAGATAAAGCCTTAATTAATGCTATTAGCATCATGCCTCAACTTTGCTGCTGCGCTATACGAAAACGGTTTCGTCTATCGACACGAAATCCATAACTTTTAGTCGGCACGGTCTGGAGATGATACGATTCGATTTTGGTGAAAATCGGACAAACGGTCTAGGAGGAGTTCGAAAAAGTAGGTTTTGAATGAAAATCAAGATGGCGGACAAGAAGTTTACCAAATAAGGAAAATTTGGTATCTATGTTCTCGGCTTGACCCAAGGAATCTATTAAGACCAGTGGCATTTACATAGGCCGATGTATTCAAAAGTTATTAGCAGTTTTGGAAATGTTGTTATAACTTTTGACCACTAGGTGGCGCTGTCTCTAAATATTTTGGGTACCTTCAGGGGATGGTGCTGATGGCACATTCTGAGTTTCGTAATATTACACCAATGCATTTGTTTAGTATAGCATTTTATTTCACAAAACTGCATTGAAGTCAATGGGAATTTCATGTTTTGTTCTATTATAGCGCCACCAAGAGGCTCAGTCCCACCATTTTTTTTATGTGTCCTCAGAGTGAGCCCATACATATATGTGTCGATTTTGGTGCAAAAATCTCAATTTGCTTCGGAGTTATAGACATTTATATGAAAAAACACGAAAAAAATGACTGACACATGACTTTGATTGGAAATTAGTACCCCTAAACATCAATATTTTCGCATTTGGGCATTGGCGTATAGCTATCGACCTATGTTTCCAAACTTCTGACGGTGGTTTCGTCTCGATCGGACTAGCGGTTTCAAAGATATAGCCAAATGTTTTTTAAGCGCTAAATCACAACGCTACACAAACCGTAAGGCAAAACCTAGCATGTTTGGTATCGTAGGACTCGGCAATGATTCAGGAGTCTAAAAAGATGAGTTTCGTGAAAATAAGTCGACCACACCCAAAGTTATAAGCATTTGAAAAAAAAAATTCACCACTAGGTGGCGCTGTTTCGAAACTTCTCAGGCTCATTCAGGGCATTGTGCTGATGACCCATACCACGTTTCGTAACAATCCGTTCATGCGTTCATAAAATACAGAATTTTAGCAAAAAATTCAAAATGGCCGACAGCCAAAATGACCGATATGGTCAAATTGGATATCAGTCGACTCGGCATGTTGCCCTGAATCTAACGAGACCAATTGTATGATTTTTGGACAAACTGTTCAGAAGTTATAAGCAAAAATAGCCATTTTTCATATCTCCGGACCAGTAGGTGGCGCTGCGCCGAAACACAGCATGTAGCCTCAGGTCATGCTTGTGAGTACAAGTACCAAGTTTGGTCTGAATACGATAAACCGTTGCGGAGATACGGCCTTACGACTGTTTTTGCTAGCGCTACGTAAAATGTATTCGTGCGTTTATCGAAAACGGTTTGACGAATCCATTTGAATTCCATAACTTTTTGTCAGCACTACCTGAAGATGATCTGGTTCAATTTTCGTGCAAATCGGACAAACCGTCTAGGACGAGTTCGAAAAAGTAGCTTTTTTTGAAAATTCAAGATGGCGGCCATATTTTTATGACGGCAAATGACGTCATAGGGTGCAATCGAATCGCCATGAGCTCAGGAATCAGTGGAAAAAAGAATTTCGCTGATTGGCCTTACGGTTCAAAAGTTATTAGCAAAATAAAAGTGAAATTTTGGACAGGTGGTGGCGCTAGAGGGAATGACTTAGAAACACCAAAATTGGTGTATTTAATGTTGAGACGGTCCTCTATCAGAATGTCAAACCAAAACAACTTTCCCGCAATCGGTTCTATGGGCTGCCATAGACTCCCAGTCGGAAGAAGGAAGAATAATAATAATAATAATAATAATAAGAACGGGAACGAAAACAATAGGTGCCTCCGCACCTTCGGTGCTTGGCCCCTAATAATAAGAACGCGAACGGATACAATAGGTGCCTCCGCACCTTCGGTGCTTGGCCCCTAAATATAGCTGCAAGCAGCAATTACCGGGGCCAAGCAGAATAAGACGACAAGACATGCCAACATGTCTGAAAGTGTCAGACCAACTGCAACAATGAGCAATTAAAGACATTTAAAGAGGATTTTAGGCGAAATGGCTGAAAAATCATGTAAAAAGTGATTCAAAATATGATTTAATGGATTGTCACTTTTGACCAAAAGGTGGCGCTGTTACGAAATTGATGTGGTGTGGTCAGAGTAAGGAGACAGTGACACATACAAAGTTTTGTGTCAATATGTCGAGGCATTGCAGATATAAAGCCTGAATAGTCATTTTGGCATCATGCCTCAACTTTGCTGCTGTGCTATACGAAAACGGTTTCATCAATCAACACGAAATCCATAACTTTTTGTCGGCACAATCTGGAGATGATACGATTCGATTTTGGTGAAAATCGGACAAACGGTCTAGGAGGAGTTCGAAAAAGTAGGTTTTGAATGAAAATCAAGATGGCGGACAGGAAGTTTGGCCAAATAAGGAAAACTTGGTATCTATGTTCTCGGCTTGACCCAAGGAATCTATTAAGACCCGTGGCATTTCAATAGCCAGATTTATTCAAAAGTTATTAGCCTTTTTGGAAATTTTGTTATAACTTTTGACCACTAGGTGGCGCTGTCTTGAAATATTTTGGTTGCCTTCAGGGGATGGTGCTGATGACACAATCTGAGTTTCGTAATATTACACCAATGCATTTGTTTAGTATAGCATTTTATTTCACAAAACTGTATTGAAGTCAATGGGAATTTCATATTTTGTTCAATTATAGCGCCACCAAGAGGCTCAGTCCCACCATTTTTTTTACGTGTCCTCAGAGTGAGCCCATACATATGTGTGTCAATTTTGGTGAAAATATCTCAATTCGCTTCGGAGTTATAGACATTTATATGAAAAAACACGAAAAAAATGACTGACACATGACTTTGATTGGAAATTAGTACCCCTAAACATCAATATTTTCGCATTTGGGCATTGGCGTATAGCTATCGACCTATGTTTCCAAACTTCTGACGGTGGTTTCGTCTCGATCGGACTAGCGGTTTCGAAGATATAGCCAAATGTTTTTTAAGCGCTAAATCACAACGCTACACAAACCGTAAGGCAAAACCTAGCATGTTTGGTATCGTAGGACTCGGCAACGATTCAGGAGTCTAAAAAGATGAGTTTCGTGAAAATAAGTCGACCACACCCAAAGTTATAAGCATTTGAAAAAAAAAATTCACCACTAGGTGGCGCTGTTTCGAAACTTCTCAGGCTCATTCAGGGCATTGTGCTGATGACCCATACCACGTTTCGTAACAATCCGTTCATGCGTTCATAAAATACAGAATTTTAGCACAAAATTCAAAATGGCCGACAGCCAAAATGACCGATATGGTCAAATTGGATATCAGTCGACTCGGCATGTTGCCCTGAATCTAACGAGACCAATTGTATGATTTTTGGACAAACTGTTCAGAAGTAATAAGCAAAAATAGCCATTTTTCATATCTCCGGACCAGTAGGTGGCGCTGCGCCGAAACACAGCATGTAGCCTCAGGTCATGCTTGTGAGTACATGTACCAAGTTTGGTCTGAATACGATAAACCGTTGCGGAGATACGGCCTTACGACTGTTTTTGCTAGCGCTACGTAAAATATATTTGTGCGTTTATTGAAAACGGTTTGACGAATCCATTTGAATTCCATAACTTTTTGTCAGCACTACCTGAAGATGATCTGGTTCAATTTTCGTGCAAATCGGACAAACCGTCTAGGACGAGTTCGAAAAAGTAGCTTTTTTTGAAAATTCAAGATGGCGGCCATATTTTTATGACGGCAAATGACGTCATAGGGTGCTATCGAATCGCCATGAGCTCAGGAATCAGAGGAGAAAAGAATTTCGCTGATTGGCCTTACGGTTCAAAAGTTATTAGCAAAATAAAAGTGAAACTTTGGACAGGTGGTGGCGCTAGAGGGAATGACTTAGAAACACCAAAATTGGTGTATTTAATGTTGAGACGGTCCTCTATCAGAATGTCAAACCAAAACAACTTTCCCGCAATCGGTTCTATGGGCTGCCATAGACTCCCATGGCGGAAGAATAATAATAATAATAATAATAATAATAATAATAATAATAATAAGAAACGGAACAGATACAATAGGTGCCTCCGCACCTTCGGTGCTTGGCCCCTAATAATAATAATAATAATAAGAAACGGAACAGATACAATAGGTGCCTCCGCACCTTCGGTGCTTGGCCCCTAAATATAGCTGCAAGCAGCAATTATCGGGGCCAAGCGCAAGCAGATGACAGGATATGCCAACATGGCTGAAGGTGTCAGACCAACTGGAACAATGAGCAATTAAATACATTTAAAGAGGATTTTAGGCGAAATGGCTGAAAAATCATATAAAAAGTCATTTAAAATATGATTTAATGGATTATCACTTTCGACCAATAGGTGGAGCAGTTACAAAACTGATGTGATGTGGTCAGAGTGAAGTGACAATGACATATACAAAGTTTGGTGTCAATATTTCAAGGGATTTCAGAGATAAAGCCTGAATAGTGCTTTTGGCATCATGCCTCAACTTTGCTGCTGCGCTATACGAAAACAGTTTCGTCTATCGACACGAAATCCATAACGTTTAGTCGGCACAGTCTGGAGATGATACGATTCGATTTTGGTGAAAATCGGACAAACGGTCAAGGAGGAGTTCGAAAAAGTAGGTTTTGAATGAAAATCAAGATGGCGGACAGGAAGTTTGGCCAAATAAGGAAAACTTGGTATCTATGTTCTCGGCTTGACCCAGGGAATCTATTAAGACCAGTGGCATTTCAATAGCCAGATTTATTCAAAAGTTATTAGCCTTTTTGGAAATTTTGTTATAACTTTTGACCACTAGGTGGCGCTGTCTCGAAATCTTTTGGGTACCTTCAAGGGATGGAGCTGATGGCACATTCTGAGTTTCGTAATATTACACCAATGCATTTGTTTAGTATAGCATTTTATTTCACAAAACTGTATTGAAGTCAATGGGAATTTCATGTTTTGTTCTGTTATAGCGCCACCAAGAGGCTCAGTCACACCATTTTTTTTACGTGTCCTCAGAGTGAGCCCATACATATGTGTGTCAATTTTGGTGAAGATATCTCAATTCGCTTCGGAGTTATAGACATTTATATGAAAAAACACGTAAAAAATGACTGACACATGACTTTGATTGGAATTTACTACCCCTAAACATCAATATTTTTGCATTTGGGCATTGGCGTATAGCTATCGACCTATGTTTCCAAACTTCTGACGGTGGTTTCGTCTTGATCGGACTATCGGTTTCGAAGATATAGCCAAATGTTTTTTAAGCGCTAAATCACAACGCTACACAAACCGTAAGGCGAAACCTAGCATGTTTGGTATCGTGGGACTCGGCAACGATTCAGGACTGTAATGAGATGAGTCTCGTGAAAATAAGTCGACCACACCCAAAGTTATAAGCATTTGGGAAAAAAAATTCACCACTAGGTGGCGCTGTTTCGAAAGTTCTCAGGTTCCTTCAGGACATCGTGATGATGACCAATACCAAGTTTCGTAACAATTCGTTCATGCGTTCATAAAATACAGCATTTTAGCACAAAATTCAAAATGGCTGACAGTCAAAATGGCCGATATGGTCAAATTGGATATCAGTCGAATCGGCATGTTGCCCTGAATCTAACGAGACCAATTTTATGATTTTTGGACAAACTGTTCAAAACCTATAAGCAAAAATAGCCATTTTCCATATCTCCGGACCAGTAGGTGGCGCTGCGCCGAAACACAGCATGTAGCCTCAGGTCATACCTGTGATGACATGTACCAAGTTTGGTCTGAATACGATAAACCGTTGCGGAGATAGAGCCCTACGACTGTTTTTGCAGGCGCTACGTAAAATTAGTTCGAGCGTTTTTCGAAAACGGTTTAACGAATCAATTTGAATTCCATAACTTTTTGTCAGCACTGCCTGAAGATGATCTGGTTCAATTTTCGTGCGAATCGGACAAACCGTCTAGGACGAGTTCGAAAAAGTAGGTTTTACGAAAAATTAAAAATGGCGGCCATATTGTTATGACGGAAAATGAAGTCATAGGGTGCAATCGAATCGGCATGAGCTCAGGAATCAGAGGAAAAAAGAATTTTGTTGATTGACCTCACGGTTCAAAAGTTATTAGCAAAATAAAAGTGAAACTTTGGACAGGTGGTGGCGCTAGAGGGAATGACTTAGAAACAACAAAATTGGTGTATTTAATGTTGGGAGAGTCCTCTATCAGAATGTCAATCCAAAACAACTTTCCCGCAATCGGTTCTATGGGCTGCCATAGACACCCAGTCGGAAGAAACGGAAGAATAATAATAATAAGAACGGGAACAGATACAATAGGTGCCTACGCACCTTCGGTGCTTGGCCCCTAATAATAATAAGAATGCGAACGGATACAATAGGTGCCTCCGCACCTTCGGTGCTTGGCCCCTAATAATAAGAACGGGAACAGATACAATAGGTGCCTACGCACCTTCGGTGCTTGGCCCCTAATAAGAACGGGAACAGATACAATAGGTGCCTACGCACCTTCGGTGCTTGGCCCCTAATAATAATAAGAACGGGAACAGATACAATAGGTGCCTCCGCACCTTCGGTGCTTGGCCCCTAAATATAGCTGCAAGCAGCAATTACCGGGGCCAAGCAGAAAAAGACGACAAGACATTTCGACATGTCTGAAAGTGTCAGACCAACTGCAACAATGAGCAATTAAAGACGTTTAAAGAGGATTTTAGGCAAAATGCCTGAAAAATCATAGACACAATAATTAAAAATATGATTTAATGGATTATCACTTTCGACCAATAGGTGGCGCAGTTAACAAAACTGATGTGATGTGGTCAGAGTGAAGTGACAATGACACATGCACAGTTTGGTGTCAATATCTCAAGGCATTGCAGACATAAAGCCTGAATAATGCTTTTAGCATCATGCCTCAAATTTGCTGCTGCGCTATACGAAAACGGTTTTGTCAATCGACACGAAATCCATAACTTTCAGTCGGCACGGTCTGGAGATGATATGATTCGATTTTGGTGAAAATCGGACAAACGGTGTAGGAGGAGTTCGAAAAAGTAGGTTTTTAATGAAAATAGCATTTTATTTCACAAAACTGTATTGAAGTCAATGGGAATTTTATGTTTTGTTCTATTATAGCGCCACCAAGAGGCTCAGTCTCACAATTTTTTTTACGTGTCCTCAGAGTGAGCCCATACATATGTGTGTCAGTTTTGGTGAAAAAATCTCAATTTGCTTCAGAGTTATAGGCATTTATATGAAAAAACACGTAAAAAATGACTGACACATGACTTTGTTTGGAATTTACTACCCCTAAACATCAATATTTTCGCATTTGGGCATTGGCGTATAGCTATCGACCTATGTTTCCAAACTTCTGACGGTGGTTTCGTCTCGATCGGACTAGCGGTTTCGAAGATATAGCCAAATGTTTTTTAAGCGCTAAATCACAACGCTACACAAACCGTAAGGCAAAACCTAGCATGTTTGGTATCGTAGGACTCGGCAAGGTTTCAGGAGTCTAATTAGATGAGTCTCGTGAAAATAAGTTGACCACACCCAAAGTTATAAGCATTTGAAAAAAAAAATTCACCACTAGGTGGCGCTGTTTCGAAACTTCTCACGCTCCTTCAGGACAACGTGCTGATGACCCATACCAAGTTTCGTAACAATTCGTTCATGCGTTCTTAAAATACAGTATTTTAGCACAAAATTCAAAATGGCCGACAGTCAAAAGGGCCGATATGGTAAAACTGGATATCAGTCGAATCGGCATATTGCCCTGAATCTAACGATACCAATTTTATGATTTTTGGACAAACTGTTCAGAAGTTATAAGCAAAAATAGCCATTTTTCATATCTCCGGACCAGTAGGTGGCGCTGCGCCGAAACGCAGCATGTAGCCTCAGGTCATGCTTGTGAGTACATGTACCAAGTTTGGTCTGAATACGATAAACCTTTGCGGAGATACAGCCTTACGACTGTTTTTGCTAGCGCTACGTAAAATGTATTCGTGCGTTTATCGAAAACGGTTTGACGAATCAATTTGAATTCCATAACTTTTGGTCAACACTGCCTGAAGATGATCTGGTTCAATTTTCGTGCAAATCGGACAAACCGTCTAGGACGAGTTCGAAAAAGTAGCTTTTTCAGAAAATTCAAAATGGCGGAAAAATTATTATGACGGAAAATGACGTCATAGGGTGCAATCGAATCGTCATGAGCTCAGGAATCAGAGGAAAAAAGAATTTTGTTTCTAGCCCTAGTGGTTCAAAAGTTATTAGTATAAACATGACTGCAACTTTGGACAGTTGGTGGCGCTAGAGGGAATGACTTAGAAACACCAAAATTGGTGTATTTAATGTTGGGACTGTGCTCTATCAGAATGTCAAACCAAAACAACTTTCCCGCAATCGGTTCTATGGGCTGCCATAGACTCCAAGAGCGGAAGAAGAAGAAGAAGAAGAAGAAGAATAAATATAGCTGCAAGCAGCAATTATCGGGGCCAAGCGCAAGCAGATGACAGGATATGCCAACATGGCTGAAGGTGTCAGACCATCTGCAACAATGAGCAATTAAATACATTTAAAGAGGATTTTAGGCGAAATGGCTGAAAAATCATATAAAAAGTCATTCAAAATATGATTTAATGGATTATCACTTTCGACCAATAGGTGGCGCAGTTACAAATGTGATGTGATGTGGTCAGAGTGAAGTGACAATGACACATACAAAGTTTGGTGTCAATATGTCAAGGCATTGCAGAGATAAAGCCTGAATAGTGCTTTTAGCATCATGCCTCAAGTTTGCTGCTACGCTATACGAAAACGGTTTCGTCTATAGACACGAAATCCATAACTTTTAGTCAGCACAGTCTGGAGATGATACGATTCGATTTTGGTGAAAATTGGACAAACGGTCTAGGAGGAGTTCGAAAAAGTAGGTTTTGAATGAAAATCAAGATGGCGGACAAGAAGTTTGACCAAATAAGGAAAATTTGGTATCTATGTTCTCGGCTTGACCCAAGGAATCTATTAAGACCAGTGGCATTTACATAGGCCGATGTATTCAAAAGTTATTAGCAGTTTTGGAAATGTTGTTATAACTTTTGACCACTAGGTGGCGCTGTCTCTAAATATTTTGGGTACCTTCAGGGGATGGTGCTGATGGCACATTCTGAGTTTCGTAATATTACACCAATGCATTTGTTTAGTATAGCATTTTATTTCACAAAACTGCATTGAAGTCAATGGGAATTTCATGTTTTGTTCTATTATAGCGCCACCAAGAGGCTCAGTCCCACTATTTTTTTTATGTGTCCTCAGAGTGAGCCCATACATATATGTGTCGATTTTGGTGCAAAAATCTCAATTTGCTTCGGAGTTATAGACATTTATATGAAAAAACACGAAAAAAATGACTGACACATGACTTTGATTGGAAATTAGTACCCCTAAACATCAATATTTTCGCATTTGGGCATTGGCGTATAGCTATCGACCTATGTTTCCAAACTTCTGACGGTGGTTTCGTCTCGATCGGACTAGCGGTTTCAAAGATATAGCCAAATGTTTTTTAAGCGCTAAATCACAACGCTACACAAACCGTAAGGCAAAACCTAGCATGTTTGGTATCGTAGGACTCGGCAATGATTCAGGAGTCTAAAAAGATGAGTTTCGTGAAAATAAGTCGACCACACCCAAAGTTATAAGCATTTGAAAAAAAAAATTCACCACTAGGTGGCGCTGTTTCGAAACTTCTCAGGCTCATTCAGGGCATTGTGCTGATGACCCATACCACGTTTCGTAACAATCCGTTCATGCGTTCATAAAATACAGAATTTTAGCACAAAATTCAAAATGGCCGACAGCCAAAATGACCGATATGGTCAAATTGGATATCAGTCGACTCGGCATGTTGCCCTGAATCTAACGAGACCAATTGTATGATTTTTGGACAAACTGTTCAGAAGTTATAAGCAAAAATAGCCATTTTTCATATCTCCGGACCAGTAGGTGGCGCTGCGCCGAAACACAGCATGTAGCCTCAGGTCATGCTTGTGAGTACAAGTACCAAGTTTGGTCTGAATACGATAAACCGTTGCGGAGATACGGCCTTACGACTGTTTTTGCTAGCGCTACGTAAAATGTATTCGTGCGTTTATCGAAAACGGTTTGACGAATCCATTTGAATTCCATAACTTTTTGTCAGCACTACCTGAAGATGATCTGGTTCAATTTTCGTGCAAATCGGACAAACCGTCTAGGACGAGTTCGAAAAAGTAGCTTTTTTTGAAAATTCAAGATGGCGGCCATATTTTTATGACGGCAAATGACGTCATAGGGTGCAATCGAATCGCCATGAGCTCAGGAATCAGTGGAAAAAAGAATTTCGCTGATTGGCCTTACGGTTCAAAAGTTATTAGCAAAATAAAAGTGAAATTTTGGACAGGTGGTGGCGCTAGAGGGAATGACTTAGAAACACCAAAATTGGTGTATTTAATGTTGAGACGGTCCTCTATCAGAATGTCAAACCAAAACAACTTTCCCGCAATCGGTTCTATGGGCTGCCATAGACTCCCAGTCGGAAGAAGGAAGAATAATAATAATAAATATAGCTGCAAGCAGCAATTACCGGGGCCAAGCAGAATAAGACGACAAGACATGCCA
Organism: Scardinius erythrophthalmus; assembly: GCF_964197995.2. Classification (NCBI taxonomy): domain Eukaryota; kingdom Metazoa; phylum Chordata; class Actinopteri; order Cypriniformes; family Leuciscidae; genus Scardinius; species Scardinius erythrophthalmus. The sequence goes on from NC_138242.1 coordinate 12,907,549, forward strand.
ACATGTCTGAAAGTGTCAGACCAACTGCAACAATGAGCAATTAAAGACATTTAAAGAGGATTTTAGGCGAAATGGCTGAAAAATCATGTAAAAAGTGATTCAAAATATGATTTAATGGATTGTCACTTTTGACCAAAAGGTGGCGCTGTTACGAAATTGATGTGGTGTGGTCAGAGTAAGGAGACAGTGACACATACAAAGTTTTGTGTCAATATGTCGAGGCATTGCAGATATAAAGCCTGAATAGTCATTTTGGCATCATGCCTCAACTTTGCTGCTGTGCTATACGAAAACGGTTTCATCAATCGACACGAAATCCATAACTTTTTGTCGGCACAGTCTGGAGATGATACGATTCGATTTTGGTGAAAATCGGACAAACGGTCTAGGAGGAGTTCGAAAAAGTAGGTTTTGAATGAAAATCAAGATGGCGGACAGGAAGTTTGGCCAAATAAGGAAAACTTGGTATCTATGTTCTCGGCTTGACCCAAGGAATCTATTAAGACCAGTGGCATTTCAATAGCCAGATGTATTCAAAAGTTATTAGCCTTTTTGGAAATTTTGTTATAACTTTTGACCACTAGGTGGCGCTGTCTTGAAATATTTTGGTTGCCTTCAGGGGATGGTGCTGATGACACAATCTGAGTTTCGTAATATTACACCAATGCATTTGTTTAGTATAGCATTTTATTTCACAAAACTGTATTGAAGTCAATGGGAATTTCATATTTTGTTCAATTATAGCGCCACCAAGAGGCTCAGTCCCACAATTTTTTTTACGTGTCCTCAGAGTGAGCCCATACATATGTGTGTCAATTTTGGTGAAAATATCTCAATTCGCTTCGGAGTTATAGACATTTATATGAAAAAACACGAAAAAAATGACTGACACATGACTTTGATTGGAAATTAGTACCCCTAAACATCAATATTTTCGCATTTGGGCATTGGCGTATAGCTATCGACCTATGTTTCCAAACTTCTGACGGTGGTTTCGTCTCGATCGGACTAGCGGTTTCAAAGATATAGCCAAATGTTTTTTAAGCGCTAAATCACAACGCTACACAAACCGTAAGGCGAAACCTAGCATGTTTGGTATCGTAGGACTCGGCAACGATTCAGGAGTCTAAAAAGATGAGTTTCGTGAAAATAAGTCGACCACACCCAAAGTTATAAGCATTTGAAAAAAAAAATTCACCACTAGGTGGCGCTGTTTCGAAACTTCTCAGGCTCATTCAGGGCATCGTGCTGATGACCCATACCACGTTTCGTAACAATCCGTTCATGCGTTCATAAAATACAGAATTTTAGCACAAAATTCAAAATGGCCGACAGCCAAAATGACCGATATGGCAAAATTGGATATCAGTCGACTCGGCATGTTGCCCTGAATCTAACGAGACCAATTGTATGATTTTTGGACAAACTGTTCAGAAGTTATAAGCAAAAATAGCCATTTTTCATATCTCCGGACCAGTAGGTGGCGCTGCGCCGAAACACAGCATGTAGCCTCAGGTCATGCTTGTGAGTACAAGTACCAAGTTTGGTCTGAATACGATAAACCGTTGCGGAGATACGGCCTTACGACTGTTTTTGCTAGCGCTACGTAAAATGTATTCGTGCGTTTATCGAAAACGGTTTGACGAATCCATTTGAATTCCATAACTTTTTGTCAGCACTACCTGAAGATGATCTGGTTCAATTTTCGTGCAAATCGGACAAACCGTCTAGGACGAGTTCGAAAAAGTAGCTTTTTTTGAAAATTCAAGATGGCGGCCATATTTTTATGACGGCAAATGACGTCATAGGGTGCAATCGAATCGCCATGAGCTCAGGAATCAGAGGAAAAAAGAATTTCGCTGATTGGCCTTACGGTTCAAAAGTTATTAGCAAAATAAAAGTGAAACTTTGGACAGGTGGTGGCGCTAGAGGGAATGACTTAGAAACACCAAAATTGGTGTATTTAATGTTGAGACGGTCCTCTATCAGAATGTCAAACCAAAACAACTTTCCCGCAATCGGTTCTATGGGCTGCCATAGACTCCCATGGCGGAAGAATAATAATAATAATAATAATTAAAGCTGCAAGCAGCATTTATCGGGGTTCAAGCATTTAAGGCCTTTAGGCACATAAGCATTTAAGACATTAAGATTTATTTAGAAAGCTTTTAACCACTGAAATAATAGATGGAAAAGTCCATTTACAGCCAATACAGGCAATTTACCATAGGAAATATGTGTTTTTTAAAGCTTTTTAACAGTTATAGCACCATCTATAGTCCGATCTCCATGAAATTTTGCATGCTTGTTAATGATGTTATGGCACATAAGCTCACCAATTTTCCTGAAGTTCTGAGTTTTTGTTTAGGATTTATAGGCTTTTGAGTGCATTTTGCCACGCCCATTTTCTTTATGACCCAATATACCCATGCGAAAAATGCAAAAGTTCAACTTTTTTTTGATAATTATTGATCTTGAGAGTCCATAGAATTGTCCTAGACTCGTTTGGTTCTGATCGGGCGAAAAACCTAGGACTAGTTCGCAAAAGTAGGTTTTTAACATAATTACGAATATTTAATGAACGGTTTGATTGACAGCAATGGTTCTTGAGGCAAAGTTGTTCAACAAGAGGAGATCTATCAAATGGTATGCATTTTGTGACAATAAGTGTAACACCACGTGATTACAGAGCCATAAAACTCGTTAGCGCCAACTAGTGGCCGATTTCTTTTAAAATTCTTACAGACCTCTAGGGCCATGAGTCGAACATGCCCACCGAGTTTCGTTCCGATAGGCCTCCGTTAACCTTGTCTAATAGGTGCTCAAACTTCATTGGCCGATGGCGCTACGTAAAATGTATTCGTGCGTTTATCGAAAACGGTTTGACGAATCCATTTGAATTCCATAACTTTTTGTCAGCACTACCTGAAGATGATCTGGTTCAATTTTCGTGCAAATCGGACAAACCGTCTAGGACGAGTTCGAAAAAGTAGCTTTTTTTGAAAATTCAAGATGGCGGCCATATTTTTATGACGGCAAATGACGTCATAGGGTGCAATCGAATCGCCATGAGCTCAGGAATCAGAGGAAAAAAGAATTTCGCTGATTGGCCTTACGGTTCAAAAGTTATTAGCAAAATAAAAGTGAAACTTTGGACAGGTGGTGGCGCTAGAGGGAATGACTTAGAAACACCAAAATTGGTGTATTTAATGTTGAGACGGTCCTCTATCAGAATGTCAAACCAAAACAACTTTCCCGCAATCGGTTCTATGGGCTGCCATAGACTCCCATGGCGGAAGAATAATAATAATAAATATAGCTGCAAGCAGCAATTACCGGGGCCAAGCAGAATAAGACGACAAGACATGCCAACATGTCTGAAAGTGTCAGACCAACTGCAACAATGAGCAATTAAAGACATTTAAAGAGGATTTTAGGCGAAATGGCTGAAAAATCATGTAAAAAGTGATTCAAAATATGATTTAATGGATTGTCACTTTTGACCAAAAGGTGGCGCTGTTACGAAATTGATGTGGTGTGGTCAGAGTAAGGAGACAGTGACACATACAAAGTTTTGTGTCAATATGTCGAGGCATTGCAGATATAAAGCCTGAATAGTCATTTTGGCATCATGCCTCAACTTTGCTGCTGTGCTATACGAAAACGGTTTCATCAATCGACACGAAATCCATAACTTTTTGTCGGCACAGTCTGGAGATGATACGATTCGATTTTGGTGAAAATCGGACAAACGGTCTAGGAGGAGTTCGAAAAAGTAGGTTTTGAATGAAAATCAAGATGGCGGACAGGAAGTTTGGCCAAATAAGGAAAACTTGGTATCTATGTTCTCGGCTTGACCCAAGGAATCTATTAAGACCCGTGCCATTTCAATAGCCAGATTTATTCAAAAGTTATTAGCCTTTTTGGAAATTTTGTTATAACTTTTGACCACTAGGTGGCGCTGTCTTGAAATATTTTGGTTGCCTTCAGGGGATGGTGCTGATGACACAATCTGAGTTTCGTAATATTACACCAATGCATTTGTTTAGTATAGCATTTTATTTCACAAAACTGTATTGAAGTCAATGGGAATTTCATATTTTGTTCAATTATAGCGCCACCAAGAGGCTCAGTCCCACAATTTTTTTTACGTGTCCTCAGAGTGAGCCCATACATATGTGTGTCAATTTTGGTGAAAATATCTCAATTCGCTTCGGAGTTATAGACATTTATATGAAAAAACACGAAAAAAATGACTGACACATGACTTTGATTGGAAATTAGTACCCCTAAACATCAATATTTTCGCATTTGGGCATTAGCATATAGCTATCGACCTATGTTTCCAAACTTCTGACGGTGGTTTCGTCTCGATCGGACTAGCGGTTTCAAAGATATAGCCAAATGTTTTTTAAGCGCTAAATCACAACGCTACACAAACCGTAAGGCGAAACCTAGCATGTTTGGTATCGTAGGACTCGGCAACGATTCAGGAGTCTAAAAAGATGAGTTTCGTGAAAATAAGTCGACCACACCCAAAGTTATAAGCATTTGAAAAAAAAAATTCACCACTAGGTGGCGCTGTTTCGAAACTTCTCAGGCTCATTCAGGGCATTGTGCTGATGACCCATACCACGTTTCGTAACAATCCGTTCATGCGTTCATAAAATACAGAATTTTAGCACAAAATTCAAAATGGCCGACAGCCAAAATGACCGATATGGTCAAATTGGATATCAGTCGACTCGGCATGTTGCCCTGAATCTAACGAGACCAATTGTATGATTTTTGGACAAACTGTTCAGAAGTTATAAGCAAAAATAGCCATTTTTCATATCTCCGGACCAGTAGGTGGCGCTGCGCCGAAACACAGCATGTAGCCTCAGGTCATGCTTGTGAGTACAAGTACCAAGTTTGGTCTGAATACGATAAACCGTTGCGGAGATACGGCCTTACGACTGTTTTTGCTAGCGCTACGTAAAATGTATTTGTGCGTTTATCGAAAACGGTTTGACGAATCCATTTGAATTCCATAACTTTTTGTCAGCACTACCTGAAGATGATCTGGTTCAATTTTCGTGCAAATCGGACAAACCGTCTAGGACGAGTTCGAAAAAGTAGCTTTTTTTGAAAATTCAAGATGGCGGCCATATTTTTATGACGGAAAATGACGTCATAGGGTGCAATCGAATCGCCATGAGCTCCGGAATCAGAGAAAAAAAGAATTTCGCTGATTGGCCTTACGGTTCAAAAGTTATTAGCAAAGTAAAAGTGAAACTTTGGACAGGTGGTGGCGCTAGAGGGAATGACTTAGAAACACCAAAATTGGTGTATTTAATGTTGAGACGGTCCTCTATCAGAATGTCAAACCAAAACAACTTTCCCGCAATCGGTTCTATGGGCTGCCATAGACTCCCATGGCGGAAGAATAATAATAATAATAATAATAATAATAATAATAAGAAACGGAACAGATACAATAGGTGCCTCCGCACCTTCGGTGCTTGGCCCCTAAATATAGCTGCAAGCAGCCATTACCGGGGCCAAGCAGAATAAGACGACAAGACATGCCGACATGTCTGAAAGTGTCAGACCAACTGCAACAATGAGCAATTAAAGACATTTAAAGAGGATTTTAGGCAAAATGCCTGAAAAATCATAGAAACAATAATTAAAAATATGATTTGATGGATTATCACTTTCGACCAATAGGTGGCGCAGTTACAAAACTGATGTGATGTGGTCAGAGTGAAGTTACAATGACACATACAAAGTCTGGTGTCAATATGTCAAGGCATTGCAGAGATAAAGCCTTAATTAATGCTATTAGCATCATGCCTCAACTTTGCTGCTGCGCTATACGAAAACGGTTTCGTCTATCGACACGAAATCCATAACTTTTAGTCGGCACGGTCTGGAGATGATACGATTCGATTTTGGTGAAAATCGGACAAACGGTCTAGGAGGAGTTCGAAAAAGTAGGTTTTGAATGAAAATCAAGATGGCGGACAAGAAGTTTGACCAAATAAGGAAAATTTGGTATCTATGTTCTCGGCTTGACCCAAGGAATCTATTAAGACCAGTGGCATTTACATAGGCCGATGTATTCAAAAGTTATTAGCAGTTTTGGAAATGTTGTTATAACTTTTGACCACTAGGTGGCGCTGTCTCTAAATATTTTGGGTACCTTCAGGGGATGGTGCTGATGGCACATTCTGAGTTTCGTAATATTACACCAATGCATTTGTTTAGTATAGCATTTTATTTCACAAAACTGCATTGAAGTCAATGGGAATTTCATGTTTTGTTCTATTATAGCGCCACCAAGAGGCTCAGTCCCACCATTTTTTTTATGTGTCCTCAGAGTGAGCCCATACATATATGAGTCGATTTTGGTGCAAAAATCTCAATTTGCTTCGGAGTTATAGACATTTATATGAAAAAACACGAAAAAAATGACTGACACATGACTTTGATTGAATATTACTACCCCTAAACATCAATATTTTCGCATTTGGGCATTGGCGTATAGCTATCGACCTATGTTTCCAAACTTCTGACGGTGGTTTCGTCTCGATCGGACAAGCGGTTTCGAAGATATAGCCAAATGTTTTTTAAGCGCTAAATCACAACGCTACACAAACCGTTAGGCGAAACCTAACATGTTTGGTATCGTTGGACTCGGCAACGATTCAGGAGTCCAATGAGATGAGTTTCGTGAAAATAAGTCGATCACACCCAAAGTTATAAGCTTTTGAAAAAAAAAATTCACCACTAGGTGGCACTGTTACGAAACTTCTCACACTCCTTCAGGACATCGTGTTGATGACCCATACCAAGTTTCGTAACAATCCGTTCATGCGTTGTTAAAATAGAGCATTTTAGCACAAAATTCAAAATGGCCGACAGCCAAAATGACCGATATGGTCAAATTGGATATCAGTCGACTCGGCATGTTGCCCTGAATCTAACGAGACCAATTTTATGATTTTTGGACAAACTGTTCAGAAGTTATAAGAAAAAATAGCCATTTTTCATATCTCCGGACCAGTAGGTGGCGCTGCGCTGAAACACAGCATGTAGCCTCAGGTCATGCTTGTGAGTACAAGTACCAAGTTTGGTCTGAATACGATAAACCGTTGCGGAGATACGGCCTTACGACTGTTTTTGCTAGCGCTACGTAAAATGTATTCGTGCGTTTATCGAAAACGGTTTGACGAATCAATTTGAATTCCATAACTTTTTGTCAGCACTACCTGAAGATGATCTGGTTCAATTTTCGTGCAAATCGGACAAACCGTCTAGGACGAGTTCGAAAAAGTAGGTTTTTTTGAAAATTCAAGATGGCGACCATATTTTTATGACGGAAAATGACGTCATAGGGTGCAATCGAATCGCCATGAGCTCAGGAATCAGAGGAAAAAATAATTTTGTTGATTGGCCTTACGGTTCAAAAGTTATTAGCAAAGTAAAAGTGAAACTTTGGACAGGTGGTGGCGCTAGAGGGAATGACTTAGAATCACCAAAATTGGTGTATTTAATGTTGGGACTGTCCTCTATCAGAATGTCAAACCAAAACAACTTTCCCGCAATCGGTTCTATGGGCTGCCATAGACTCCCAGAGCGGAAGAATAATAATAATAATAATAATAAATATAGCTGCAAGCAGCAATTATCGGGGCCAAGCGCAAGCAGATGACAGGATATGCCAACATGGCTGAAGGTGTCAGACCAACTGCAACAATGAGCAATTAAAGACATTTAGAGAGGATTTTAGGCGAAATGGCTGAAAAATCATATAAAAAGTAATTCAGAATATGATTTAATGGATTATCACTTTCGACCAATAGGTGGAGCAGTTACAAAACTGATGTGATGTGGTCAGAGTGAAGTGACAATGACACATACAAATTTTGGTGTCAATATTTCAACGGATTGCAGAGATAACGCCTGAATAGTGCTTTTGGCATCATGCCTCAACTTTGCTGCTGCGCTATACGAAAACGGTTTCGTCAATCGACACGAAATCCATAACTTTTAGTTGGCACCGTCTGGAGATGATACGATTTGATTTTGGTGAAAATCGGACAAACGGTCTAGGAGGAGTTCGAAAAAGTAGGTTTTGAATGAAAATCAAGATGGCGGACAGGAAGTTTGGCCAAATAAGGAAAACTTGGTATCTATGTTCTCGGCTTGACCCAGGGAATCTATTAAGACCAGTGGCATTTCAATAGCCTAATGTATTCAAAAGTTATTAGCCTTTTTGTAAATTTTGTTATAACTTTTGACCACTAGGTGGCGCTGTCTCGAAATATTTTGGGTACCTTCAGGGGATGGAGCTGATGGCACATTCTGAGTTTCGTAATTTTACACCAATGTATTTGTTTAGTATAGCATTTTATTTCACAAAACTGTATTGAAGTCAATGAGAATTTCATGTTTTGTTCTGTTATAGCGCCACCAAGAGGCTCAGTCACACCATTTTTTTTAAGTGTCCTCAGAGTGAGCCCATACATATGTGTGTCAATTTTGGTGAAGATATCTCAATTCGCTTCGGAGTTATAGACATTTATATGAAAAAACACGTAAAAAATGACTGACACATGACTTTGATTGGAATTTACTACCCCTAAACATCAATATTTTTGCATTTGGGCATTGGCGTATAGCTATCGACCTATGTTTCCAAACTTCTGACGGTGGTTTCGTCTCGATCGGACTAGCGGTTTCGAAGATATAGCCAAATGTTTTTTAAGCGCTAAATCACAACGCTACACAAACCGTAAGGCGAAACCTAGCATGTTTGGTATCGTGGGACTCGGCAACGATTCAGGACTCTAATGAGATGAGTCTCGTGAAAATAAGTCGACCACACCCAAAGTTATAAGCATTTGGAAGCATTTGGGGAAAAAAATTCACCACTAGATGGCACTGTTTCGAAACTTCTCAGGCTCCTTCAGGACATCATGCTGATGACCCATACCGAGTTTCGTAACGATAGGTTCATGCATTCCTAAAATACAGCATTTTAGCACATAATTCAAAATGGCCGACAGCCAAAATGGCTGATCTGGGAAAATTGGATATCAGTCGACTCAGCATGATGCCCTGAATCTAACAAGACCACTTTTATGATTTTTGGACAAACCATTCAGAAGTTATAAGCAAAAACAGCCATTTTTCATATCTCCGGACCAGTAGGTGGCACTGCGCCGAAACGCAGCATGTAGGCTCAGGTCATGCTTGTGATGATATGTGTTTAGTTTGGTCTGAATACGATAAAGTGTTGCGGAGATACAGGCTTGTGTCTGTTTTCGGAAGCGCTACATAAAATTTGTTTGCGCGGTATTCGAGAACGCTTTGACGAATCAACACGAATTGCATAACTTTTTGTCGGCATGGTCTGAAGATGATCTGATTCAATTTTCGTGGAAATTGGAGCAACGGCCTAGGAGGAGTTCGAAAAAGTAGGTTTTTTGAAAAATTCAAAATGGCGGAAAAATTATAATGACGGAAAATGACGTCATATGGTGCAATCGAATCGTCATGAGCTCAGGAATTAGAGGAAAAAAGAATTTTGTTTCTAGCCCTTGTGGTTCAAAAGTTATTAGCATAAACATGACTGCAACTTTGGACAGGTGGTGGCGCTAGAGGGAATGACTTAGACACACCAAAATTGGTGTATTTAATGTTGGGACTATCCTCTATCAGAATGTCAAACCATTACAACTTTCCCGCGATCGGTTCTATGGGCTGCCATAGACTCCCAGTCGGAAGAAGGAAGAATAATAATAATAATAAATATAGCTGCAAGCAGCAATTACCGGGGCCAAGCAGAATAAGACGACAAGACATGCCAACATGTCTGAAAGTGTCAGACCAACTGCAACAATGAGCAATTAAAGACATTTAAAGAGGATTTCAGGCGAAATGGCTGAAAAATCATGTAAAAAGTGATTCAAAATATGATTTAATGGATTGTCACTTTTGACCAAAAGGTGGCGCTGTTACGAAATTGATGTGGTGTGGTCAGAGTAAGGAGACAGTGACACATACAAAGTTTTGTGTCAATATGTCGAGGCATTGCAGATATAAAGCCTGAATAGTCATTTTGGCATCATGCCTCAACTTTGCTGCTGTGCTATACGAAAACAGTTTCATCAATCGACACGAAATCCATAACTTTTTGTCGGCACAGTCTGGAGATGATACGATTCGATTTTGGTGAAAATCGGACAAACGGTCTAGGAGGAGTTCGAAAAAGTAGGTTTTGAATGAAAATCAAGATGGCGGACAGGAAGTTTGGCCAAATAAGGAAAACTTGGTATCTATGTTCTCGGCTTGACCCAAGGAATCTATTAAGACCCGTGGCATTTCAATAGCCAGATTTATTCAAAAGTTATTAGCCTTTTTGGAAATTTTGTTATAACTTTTGACCACTAGGTGGCGCTGTCTTGAAATATTTTGGTTACCTTCAGGGGATGGTGCTGATGACACAATCTGAGTTTCGTAATATTACACCAATGCATTTGTTTAGTATAGCATTTTATTTCACAAAACTGTATTGAAGTCAATGGGAATTTCATATTTTGTTCAATTATAGCGCCACCAAGAGGCTCAGTCCCACAATTTTTTTTATGTGTCCTCAGAGTGAGCCCATACATATATGTGTCGATTTTGGTGCAAATATCTCAATTTGCTTCGGAGTTATAGATATTTATATGAAAAAACACGTAAAAAATGACTGACACATGACTTTGATTGAATATTACTACCCCTAAACATCAATATTTTCGCATTTGGGCTTTAACATATAGTTAACAAGCTATGATTCCAAACTTCTGACGGTGGTTTCGTCTTGATCGGACAAACGGTTTCGAAGATATAGCCTAATGTTTTTTAAGCGCTAAATCACAACGCTACACAAACCGTAAGGCGAAACCTAGAATGTTTGGTATCGTTGGACTCGGCAACGATTCAGGAGTCTAATGAGATGAGTTTCGTGAAAATAAGTCGATCACTCCCAAAGTTATAAGCATTTGAAAAAAAAAATTCACCACTAGGTGGCGCTGTTTCGAAACTTCTCACACTCCTTCAGGACATCGTGTTGATGACCCATACCAAGTTTCGTAACAATCCGTTCATGCGTTGTTAAAATACAGCATTTTAGCACAAAATTCAAAATGGCCGACAGTCAAAATGGCCGATATGGCAAAATTGGATATCAGTCGACTCGGCATGTCGCCCTGAATCTATCAAGACCAATTTTATGATTTTTGGACAAGCTGTTCAGAAGTTATAAGCAAAAATAGCCATTTTTCATATCTCCAGACCAGTAGGTGGCGCTGCGCCGAAACGCAGCATGTAGCCTCAGGTCATGCTTGTGAGTACATGTACCAGGTTTGGTCTGAATACGATAAACCGTTGCGGAGATACAGCCTTACGACTGTTTTTGCTAGCGCTACGTAAAATGTATTCGTGCGTTTATCGAAAACGGTTTGACGAATCAATTTGAATTCCATAACTTTTGGTCAGCACTGCCTGAAGATGATCTGGTTCAATTTTCGTGCAAATCGGACAAACCGTCTAGGACGAGTTCGAAAAAGTAGCTTTTTCAGAAAATTCAAAATGGTGGCCATATTTATATGACGGAAAATGACGTCATAGGGTGCAAACGAATCGGCATGAGCTCAGAAATAAGAGGAAAAAATAATTTTGTTGATTGGCCTTACGGTTCAAAAGTTATTAGCAAAATAAAAGTGAAAATTTGGACAGGTGGTGGCGCTAGAGGGAATGACTTAGAAACACAAAAATTGGTGTATTTAATGTTGGGACTGTCCTCTATCAGAATGTCAAACCAAAACAACTTTCCCGCAATCGGTTCTATGGGCTGCCATAGACTCCCAGTCGGAAAAATGAAGAATAATAATAAGAACGGGAACAGATACAATAGGTGCCTCCGCACCTTCGGTGCTTGGCCCCTAATAATAATAAGAACGGGAACAAAAACAATAGGTGCCTCCGCACCTTCGGTGCTTGGCCCCTAATAATAATAATAAGAAACGGAACAGATACAATAGGTGCCTCCGCACCTTCGGTGCTTGGCCCCTAATAATAATTAAAGCTGCAAGCAGCATTTATCGGGGTTCAAGCATTTAAGGCCTTTAGGCACATAAGCATTTAAGACATTAAGATTTATTTAGAAAGCTTTTAACCACTGAAATAATAGATGGAAAAGTCCATTTACAGCCAATACAGGCAATTTACCATAGGAAATATGTGTTTTTTAAAGCTTTTTAACAGTTATAGCACCATCTATAGTCCGATCTCCATGAAATTTTGCATGCTTGTTAATGATGTTATGGCACATAAGCTCACCAATTTTCGTGAAGTTCTGAGTTTTTGTTTAGGATTTATAGGCTTTTGAGTGCATTTTGCCACGCCCATTTTCTTTATGACCCAATATACCCATGCGAAAAATGCAAAAGTTCAACTTTTTTTTGATAATTATTGATCTTGAGAGTCCATAGAATTGTCCTAGACTCGTTTGGTTCTGATCGGGCGAAAAACCTAGGACTAGTTCGCAAAAGTAGGTTTTTAACATAATTACGAATATTTAATGAACGGTTTGATTGACAGCAATGGTTCTTGAGGCAAAGTTGTTCAACAAGAGGAGATCTATCAAATGGTATGCATTTTGTGACAATAAGTGTAACACCACGTGATTACAGAGCCATAAAACTCGTTAGCGCCAACTAGTGGCCGATTTCTTTTAAAATTCTTACAGACCTCTAGGGCCATGAGTCGAACATGCCCACCGAGTTTCGTTCCGATAGGCCTCCGTTAACCTTGTCTAATAGGTGCTCAAACTTCATTGGCCGATGGCGGCCATGTTTTTTGAGATACACCAATGTCCTCATAGACATACATGGCACCTTGGACCAAGACACTGCATACCAATTTTCAAGTCAATCGGACTAACGGTCAGGTGGTTATAGCCTGTTTTATGTTTTTTTCATGTTATAGCGCCACCATGTGACCAATCGCCGCGATTTTTTTACCGTGACCTCATATTGACGTCTTACACATGTGTACCAGGTTTGGTTAAAATACCTCTTTTACTTCTGGAGTTATAGCCATTTTAGTAAAATAGGCTCCTCCCACAACGTTAATTTTGCACCCCCTAGCGACCGTGAATCGAAATTTCAACTTTTTTTTGATAATTATTGATATTCAGACTCCAGAGAACAATTCTGCACTGGTTTGGTTCCGATCGGGCAAAAAACCAGGGACTAGTTCGCAAAAGTAGATTTTCGACAAAATTCAAAATGGCGGAAAATCTATCATGGCGGAAATAAAATCGGAGATATACGTTTTGTTCGTCAGGCGTCCAGCTTTCCAATGATATAAGACACTTGAGTCTATGACTTACGGTCTAGGAGTTATGAGCAGTTTCGCGCTTTTGGTTGCTATAGCGCCACCTATGGGCCAATCGGGGTCATAATTTGATAACCTCTCCTCGATTTTTGTACTACCATATGGCAAAGTTTCAAAGCTCTAGCCCTTACGGTTTGGGCTGCACGATGCGTTTTACGGCAGAATAATAATAATAATTAAAGCTGCAAGCAGCATTTATCGGGGTTCAAGCAGTTAAGGCCTTTAAGGCATTTAAGCACAAAAGCATCAAAAGTTATTAAGATTTATTTAGCAAGCATGTAACCACTGACATAATAGATGGAAAAGACCATTTACAGCCAATACAGGCAATTTGCCATGGGATATATATGGTTTTAAAGCTTTTTAACAGTTATAGCGCCACCTATGCTCCGATCTCCATAGAATTGTTTACTGTGACCTCAAATTGAACCCATACACATGTGTACTGAGTTTGGTGAAGATATCTCATTTACTTCTTGAGTTATAGCCATTTGAGTAAAATAGGCTCCTCCCACAACGATTTGCCACATTCTAGAATTATTTAATATGATTCTAGCATGATTTACTATCATATACCATGTTCCAGAATGATTTATTAGGATTCTAGCATGATTTACCTTGATACACCTCATTTCAGTATTATTTACTATGATTTACAATGTTTCTAGCATGATTAACCACATTACTAGCAAATATGTGAAGTGTCAGTGCAAATGAGGTGATGAACACTGACAAAATATTATTGTGTTATAATAGTTAGTTATATACGTGATTTTTAGTGTGTGTCCAAGTATGAATGCAAAAGCACATGTAAAATATTTCATTATTAAGTAGAATGGCCAGCAGAGGGCAGTAGAAGACCACTTATTGGCTCACTTTCACTTTAAACCAGTTTTCTGCACTAAAGCAAACCAGTTTTTCCATGTTAACTCAATGCATGCTTACACACACACACACACACACACACACACACACACACACACACACACATACACACACAGCATAGTTAACCATGATTTACCATGATATACCACGTTCTAGTATTACAGTTTTTTACAATCACTTTGCTACTATTTTCAGAACCTTGATGTCATTTTTCAAAACTCTAGACACAAAACTCAAAACGGTTATCACTTGTAACACAGGCTATCTAATGTTCAAAACATTGCATTGTGTATTCACATCTTTAAAGAAATCTTGCACTTGCACAATCATTGGTTCAAAAAACTAATTTACTGTGAAATACCGTTGAGACATAACTATAGATCACCCACACACAAGCAACTGATAGTTTCATTGTGTCATTGTTCGTACAATCATTAAATATTGTAGAACAAAATAGGTGATACAGGTTTCATTATGGCACTACATGTACAGTAAATACATCTCTGTAAAAGTACTGCAGTAGTAGAGAGAATACTACAGTGGAATCATTGAACAAAGTTTGTAATATATTGATGCAAAACACTACAGTACAATCACAACATAGGTTTATTTGAATCAAAGCAAAAAATAATTAGCTATGAAATAGAAAAGAAAAGACAGTACTGTAAAACATCAAATGCAGTGTTCCTCAACTTGCTTGCTTGTACTGTAAGAAACAGAACAGGAGTGATGATCTATACAGTGCAGTGCTGTCAATACTGTACATAGTCTGAAAAGGTAGTACAGTGTTTGGGACCATAGACACAGTGTCTGATGAAGCAGTATGATCAAATATTAGGCTACATCCATGGATATTGTAGTCTAATTGGTTCATGCTCCATGCTAATTGGTGACAATGAATATCGTTATCTTGAAACTTTCATGATTTAGTAAACATGGAAGATTGTTTGTCTGTTTCCATACAACTATGCATTCAGAGTAATGCAATAGTTTCTTATCATTTTGAGCAGTTGTATCAATTGATAGTTAGATCAATGTAAGGAAATGAATAGACACTCATTTGAAATGTAATGTGTGAATTGCCTTTTGAAATAGTAGTACTTTGATGTTAAGTTGTGTCATATTGAACAGGTGATTTTTGTTGAATGAACAAATGATCTAAGTTTTATGTGTATTGTATCCAAGCAATTGAGAAAAGGGTTAGAGTTTTGAAAAATGTGCATTTTGATCATTGGTTGTGAGTTTTGTGTCTAGAGTTGTGAAAAATGACATCAAGGTTCTGAAAATAGTAACAAAGTGATTGTAAAAAACTGTATTTACCAGGAGATAAACGACAATCTAGGATTATTTACTTTGATTTACCATGTTTCTAGCCTGATTTATCACATTACTAGCAATTATTTGAAGTGTCAGTGCAAATAAAGTGGTTAACACTGACAAAATATGATTGTGTTATAATAGTTATTGCTATATAAGTGATTTTTTTAGTGTGTATTCAAGTATGAATGCAAGCACATGTTGAAATATTTCATTAATAAGTAGAATGGCCAGCAGAGGGCAGTAGAAGACCACTTATTGGCTCACTTTCACTTTAAACCAGTTTTCTGCACTAAAGCAAACCAGTTTATCCATGTTAACTCAATGCATGCTTACACACACACACACACACACACACACACACACACACACACACACACACACACACACACACACACACACACACAGCATAGTTAACCATGATTTACCATGATTTACCACATTACTAGCAATTATTTGAAGTGTCAGTGCAAATAAAGTGATTAACACTGACAAAATATGATTATGTTATAATAGTTATTGCTATATAAGTGATTTTTAGTGTGTATTCAAGTATAAATGCAAGCACATGTGGAAAAAATTAATTAAGTAGAATGGCCAGCAGAGGGCAGTAGAAGACCACTTATTGGCTCACTTTCACTTTAAACCTCATGATTTTGACCAGTTTTCTGCACTAAAGCAAACCAGTGTTTCCATGTTAACTCAATAATGCATACTTGCTACATATGCTACACACAATAATGCTACACACACACACACACACACACACACACACACACACACACACACAAATGTTTCAGTGATATTGGTGTCACATTCACCTTCATCACATTCACCTTCTGTCTTCATCACATTCACCATCTGTCGTCATCACCTGCACCTGCTCCTCATCACCCTCCTCATCATCACCTGCTCCTCATCATCATAACCGTCACCTGTTGTCCTTGTCTTGATCTGTGTATTTAAGTTCCCCTCTCATCCATTATCATTGTCGGTTATTGTTTGTGCACTAGCACTCTGTTATGTTTGTTTTCATGTTGGAAAATAAAACCTTTGTTATATTTGTACCACACACACACACACACACACACACACACACACACACACACACACACACACCATCATTTATCATGATTTACCATGGCTGATACCAATACCAATATGAGAAAATGACTATTTTAAACAGCAGGAGGCAGTAAAATACCACTTATTGGCTTAACATGCCATTAATTCATATCATTTTCACCTTTTTAACTGTTATAGAGGCAAATTTTGTCCGATCTGTCTGAAAATTTTCATGCTAGTTCAGGGTAATATTTCACACGTTCTGACTTGTTTTTAAGAAGGTCTGAGCATTGATTAAAGAGATATAGGCTTTCGGGGACACTTGGTAAAGGCCAGATTTTGAAGTGAACCTATTATAGCTATCCAAATGAAGTAGTTCAACTTTTTCTGACAATTATTGATCTAGTGAGTCCAGAGAATTGTATTGCACTAGTTTTGAACATTATGATATGAAAATTATATGATCAGAGATGGAAAAGACCATTTACAGCCAATACAGGCAGTTTACCATAGGAAATATATGGTTTTAAAGCTTTTTAACAGTTATAGCGCCACCTATCGTCCGATCTCCATAAAATTTTGCATGCTTGTTAATGATGTTATGTCACATATGCTGACCAATTTTTGTGAAGTTCTGCATTTTCATTTATGATTTATAGGCTTTTTAGTGTATTTTGCCACGCCCATTTTATAAATGACCCCATTACAGCCATCCAAATGCAAAAGTTCAACTTTTTTTTGATAATTATTGATCTAGAGAGTCCAGAGAATTGTCCTAGACTGGTCTGGTTCCGATCGGGCGAAAAACCTAGGACTAGTTCGCAAAAGTAGGTTTTAGACATATTCATGAATATTTAATGAACTGTTTGATTGACAGCAATAGTTCTTGAGGCAAAGTTGTTCAGCATGAGCAGATCTATCAAAAGATATGCATATTGTGTGGATATTTGTAACACCACGTGATTACAGAGCCATAAAACTCATTAGCGCCAACTAGTGGCCGATTTCTTTCAAAATTCTTACAGACCTCTAGGGCCATAAGGTGAACATGCCCATCGAGATTCGTTCCGATCGGCCTCCGTTAACCTTGTCTAATCGGTGCTAAAACTTCATTGGCCGATGGCGGCCATGTTTTTTGAGATACGCCAATGTCCTCATAGATATACATGGCACCTTGGACCAAGACACTGCATACCAATTTTCAAGTCAATCGGACTAACAGTCAGGTGGTTATAGCCTGTTTTATGTTTTTTTCATGTTATAGCGCCACCATGTGGCCAATCGCCGCGATTTTTTTACCGTGACCTCAGATTGACCTCTTACACATGTGTACCAAGCTTGGTTAAAATACCTCTTTTACTTCTGGAGTTATAGCCATTTTAGTAAAATAGGCTCCTCCCACAACGTTAATTTTGCACCCCCTAGCGACCGTGAATCGAAATTTCAACTTTTTTTTGATAATTATTGATATTCAGACTCCATAGAACAATTCTGCACTGGTTTGGTTCCGATCGGGCAAAAAACCAGGGACTAGTTCGCAAAAGTAGATTTTCGACAAAATTCAAAATGGCGGAAAATCTATCATGGCGGAAATAAAATCGGAGATATACGTTTTGTTCGTCAGGCGTCCAGCTTTCCAATGATATAAGACACTTGAGTCTATGACTTACGGTCTAGGAGTTATGAGCAGTTTCGCGCTTTTGGTTGCTATAGCGCCACCTATGGGCCAATCGGGGTCATAATTTGATAACCTCTCCTCGATTTTTGTACTACCATATGGCAAAGTTTCAAAGCTCTAGCCCTTACGGTTTGGGCTGCACGATGCGTTTTACGGCAGAATAATAATAATAATAATAATAATAAAAATCAGCACAATTACAATAGGGTTTCAGCACTTCGTGCTTGAACCCCTAATAATAATAATAAAAATCAGCACAATTACAATAGGGTTTCAGCACTTCGTGCTTGAACCCCTAATAATAATAATAAGAAACGGAACAGATACAATAGGTGCCTCCGCACCTTCGGTGCTTGGCCCCTAAATATAGCTGCAAGCAGCAATTATCGGGGCCAAGCGCAAGCAGACGACAGGATATGCCAACATGGCTGAAGGTGTCAGACCAACTGCAACAATGAGCAATTAAATACATTTAAAGAGGATTTTAGGCGAAATGGCTGAAAAATCATATAAAAAGTCATTCGAAATATGATTTAATGGATTATCACTTTCGACCAATCTGTGGCGCAGTTACAAAACTGATGTGATGTGGTCAGAGTGAAGTGACAATGACACATACAAAGTTTGGTGTCAATATGTCAAGGCATTGCAGAGATAAAGCCTGAATAGTGCTTTTAGCATCATGCCTCAACTTTGCTGCTACGCTATACGAAAACGGTTTCGTCTATAGACACGAAATCCATAACTTTTAGTCAGCACAGTCTGGAGATGATACGATTCGATTTTGGTGAAAATCGGACAAACGGTCTAGGAGGAGTTCGAAAAAGTAGGTTTTGACTGAAAATCAAGATGGCGGACAGGAAGCTAGGCCAAATAAGGAAACCTTGGTATCTATGTTCTCGTCTTGACCCAAGGAATCTATTAAGACCAGTTGCATTACAATAGGCCAACTTATTCAAAAGTTATTAGCAGTTTTGTAAATTTTGTTATAACTTTTGACCACTAGGTGGCACTGTCTCGAAATATTTTGGGTACCTTCAGGGGATGGTGCTGATGGCACATTTTGAGTTTCGTAATATTACACCAATGCATTTGTTTAGTATAGCATTTTATTTCACAAAACTGCATTGAAGTCAATGGGAATTTCATGTTTTGTTCTATTATAGCGCCACCAAGAGGCTGAGTCCCACCATCTTTTTTACATGTCCTCAGAGTGAGCTCATACATATGTGTGTCGATTTTGGTGAAAATATCTCAATTCGCTTCGGAGTTATAGACATTTATATGAAAAAACATGTAAAAAATGACTGACACATGACTTTGTTTGGAATTTACTACCCCTAAACATCAATATTTTCGCATTTGGGCATAGGCGTATAGCTATCGACCTATGTTTCCAAACTTCTGACGGTGGTTTCATCTCGATCGGACTAGCGGTTTCAAAGATATAGCCAAATGTTTTTTAAGCGCTAAATCACAACGCTACACAAACCGTAAGGCGAAACCTAGCATGTTTGGTATCATAGGACTCGGCAACGATTCAGGAGTCTAAAAAGATGAGTTTCGTGAAAATAAGTCGACCACACCCAAAGTTATAAGCATTTGAAAAAAAAAATTCACCACTAGGTGGCGCTGTTTCGAAACTTCTCAGGCTCATTCAGGGCATTGTGCTGATGACCCATACCACGTTTCGTAACAATCTGTTCATGCGTTCTTAAAATACAGCATTTTAGCACAAAATTCAAAATGGCCGACAGTCAAAATGGCCGATATGGTAATATTGGATATCAGTCGACTCGGCATGTTACCCTGAATCTAACGAGACCAATTTTATGATTTTTGGACAAACTGTTCAGAAGTTATAAGCAAAAATAGCCATTTTTCATATCTCCGGACCAGTAGGTGGCGCTGCGCCGAAACACAGCATGTAGCCTCAGGTCATGCTTGTGATGACATGTACCAAGTTTGGTCTGAATCCGATAAAGCGTTGCGGAGATACGGCCTTACATCTGTTTTCGCAAGCGCTACGTAAAATGTATTCGTGGGTTTATCGAAAACTGTTAAGCGAATCAACTTGAATTCCATAACTTTTTGTCAGCATGGTCTGTAGATGATCTGGTTCAATTTTCGTGCAAATCGGACAAACCGTCTAGGACGAGTTCGAAAAAGTAGCTTTTTAGATAAATTCAAAATGGCGGCCATATTGTTATGACAGAAATGATGTCATAGGGTGCAATCGAATTGGCATGAGCTCAGGAATCAGAGAGAAAAATAATTTTGTTGATTGGCCTTACGGTTCAAAAGTTATTAGCAAAATAAAAGTGAAACTTTGGACAGGTGGTGGCGCTAGAGGGAATGACTTAGACACACCAAAATTGGTGTATTTAATGTTGGGACTGTCCTCTATCAGAATGTCAAACCAAAACAACTTTCCCGCATTCGGTTCTATGGGCTGCCATAGACTCCCAGTTGGAAGAAGGAAGAATAATAATAATAAGAACGGGAACAGATACAATAGGTGCCTACGCACCTTCGGTGCTTGGCCCCTAATAATAATAAGAACGCGAACGGATACAATAGGTGCCTCCGCACCTTCGGTGCTTGGCCCCTAAATATAGCTGCAAGCAGCAATTATCGGGGCCAAGCGCAAGCAGATGACAGGATATGCCAACATGGCTGAAGGTGTCAGACCAACTGGAACAATGAGCAATTAAATACATTTAAAGAGGATTTTAGGCGAAATGGCTGAAAAATCATATAAAAAGTCATTTAAAATATGATTTAATGGATTATCACTTTCGACCAATAGGTGGAGCAGTTACAAAACTGATGTGATGTGGTCAGAGTGAAGTGACAATGACATACAAAGTTTGGTGTCAATATTTCAAGGGATTTCAGAGATAAAGCCTGAATAGTGCTTTTGGCATCATGCCTCAACTTTGCTGCTGCGCTATACGAAAACAGTTTCGTCTATCGACACGAAATCCATAACGTTTAGTCGGCACAGTCTGGAGATGATACAATTCGATTTTGGTGAAAATCGGACAAACGGTCTAGGAGGAGTTCGAAAAAGTAGGTTTTGAATGAAAATCAAGATGGCGGACAGGAAGTTTGGCCAAATAAGGAAAACTTGGTATCTATGTTCTCGGCTTGACCCAGGGAATCTATTAAGACCAGTGGCATTTCAATAGCCAGATTTATTCAAAAGTTATTAGCCTTTTTGGAAATTTTGTTATAACTTTTGACCACTAGGTGGCGCTGTCTCGAAATCTTTTGGGTACCTTCAAGGGATGGAGCTGATGGCACATTCTGAGTTTCGTAATATTACACCAATGCATTTGTTTAGTATAGCATTTTATTTCACAAAACTGTATTGAAGTCAATGGGAATTTCATGTTTTGTTCTGTTATAGCGCCACCAAGAGGCTCAGTCACACCATTTTTTTTTTATGTGTCCTCAGAGTGAGCCCATACATATGTGTGTCAATTTTGGTGAAGATATCTCAATTCGCTTCGGAGTTATAGACATTTATATGAAAAAACACGTAAAAAATGACTGACACATGACTTTGATTGGAATTTACTACCCCTAAACATCAATATTTTTGCATTTGGGCATTGGCGTGTAGCTATCGACCTATGTTTCCAAACTTCTGACGGTGGTTTCGTCTTGATCGGACTATCGGTTTCGAAGATATAGCCAAATGTTTTTTAAGCGCTAAATCACAACGCTACACAAACCGTAAGGCGAAACCTAGCATGTTTGGTATCGTGGGACTCGGCAACGATTCAGGACTGTAATGAGATGAGTCTCGTGAAAATAAGTCGACCACACCCAAAGTTATAAGCATTTGGGAAAAAAAATTCACCACTAGGTGGCGCTGTTTCGAAAGTTCTCAGGTTCCTTCAGGACATCGTGATGATGACCAATACCAAGTTTCGTAACAATTCGTTCATGCGTTCATAAAATACAGCATTTTAGCACAAAATTCGAAATGGCTGACAGTCAAAATGGCCGATATGGTCAAATTGGATATCAGTCGAATCGGCATGTTGCCCTGAATCTAACGAGACCAATTTTATGATTTTTGGACAAACTGTTCAAAACCTATAAGCAAAAATAGCCATTTTCCATATCTCCGGACCAGTAGGTGGCGCTGCGCCGAAACACAGCATGTAGCCTCAGGTCATACCTGTGATGACATGTACCAAGTTTGGTCTGAATACGATAAACCGTTGCGGAGATAGAGCCCTACGACTGTTTTTGCAGGCGCTACGTAAAATTAGTTCGAGCGTTTTTCGAAAACGGTTTAACGAATCAATTTGAATTCCATAACTTTTTGTCAGCACTGCCTGAAGATGATCTGGTTCAATTTTCGTGCGAATCGGACAAACCGTCTAGGACGAGTTCGAAAAAGTAGGTTTTACGAAAAATTAAAAATGGCGGCCATATTGTTATGACGGAAAATGAAGTCATAGGGTGCAATCGAATCGGCATGAGCTCAGGAATCAGAGGAAAAAAGAATTTTGTTGATTGACCTCACGGTTCAAAAGTTATTAGCAAAATAAAAGTGAAACTTTGGACAGGTGGTGGCGCTAGAGGGAATGACTTAGAAACAACAAAATTGGTGTATTTAATGTTGGGAGAGTCCTCTATCAGAATGTCAATCCAAAACAACTTTCCCGCAATCGGTTCTATGGGCTGCCATAGACACCCAGTCGGAAGAAACGGAAGAATAATAATAATAAGAACGGGAACAGATACAATAGGTGCCTACGCACCTTCGGTGCTTGGCCCCTAATAAGAACCGGAACAAATACAATAGGTGCCTCCGCACCTTCGGTGCTTGGCCCCTAAATATAGCTGCAAGCAGCAATTACCGGGGCCAAGCAGAATAAGACGACAAGACATGCCAACATTGCTGAAAGTGTCAGATCAACTGCAACAATTAGCAATTAAAGACATTTAAAGAAGATTTTAGGCGAAATGCCTGAAAAATCATATAAACAGTAATTAAAAATATGATTTAATGGATTATCACTTTCGACCAATAGGTGGCGCAGTTACAAAACTGATGTGATGTGGTCAGAGTGAAGTGACAATGACACATACAAAGTTTGGTGTCAATATGTCAAGGCATTGCAGAGATAAAGCCTGAATAATGCTTTTAGCATCATGCCTCAACTTTGCTGCTGCGCTATACGAAAACGGTTTCGTCAATCGACACGAAATCCATAACTTTCAGTCGGCACAGTCTGGAGATGATATGATTCGATTTTGGTGAAAATCGGACAATCGGTGTAGGAGGAGTTCGAAAAAGTAGGTTTTGAATGAAAATAGCATTTTATTTCACAAAACTCTATTGAAGTCAATGGGAATTTCATGTTTTGTTCTATTATAGCGCCACCAAGAGGCTCAGTCCCACAATTTTTTTTACGTGTCCTCAGAGTGAGCCCATACATATGTGTGTCAGTTTTGGTGAAAATATCTCAATTCGCTTCAGAGTTATAGGCATTTATATGAAAAAACACGTAAAAAATGACTGACACATGACTTTGTTTGGAATTTACTACCCCTAAACATCAATATTTTCGCATTTGGGCATTGGCGTATAGCTATCGACCTATGTTTCCAAACTTCTGACGGTGGTTTCGTCTCGATCGGACTAGCGGTTTCGAAGATATAGCCAAATGTTTTTTAAGCGCTAAATCACAACGCTACACAAACCGTAAGGCGAAACCTAGCATGTTTGGTATCATAGGACTCGGCAATGATTCAGGAGTCTAAAAAGATGAGTTTCGTGAAAATAAGTTGACCACACCCAAAGTTATAAGCATTTGAAAAAAAAAATTCACCACTAGGTGGCGCTGTTTCGAAACTTCTCACGCTCCTTCAGGACATCGGGCTGATGACCCATACCAAGTTCCGTAACAATCCGTTCATGTGTTCTTAAAATACAGCATTTTAGCACAAAATTCAAAATGGCCGACAGCCAAAATGGCCGATATGGTAATATTGGATATCAGTGGACTCGGCATGTTACCCTGAATCTAACGAGACCAATTTTATGATTTTTGGACAAACTGTTCAGAAGTTATAAGCAAAAATAGCCATTTTTCATATCTCCGGACCAGTAGGTGGCGCTGCGCCGAAACACAGCATGTAGCCTCAGGTCATGCTTGTGATGACATGTACCAACTTTGGTCTGAATCTGATAAAGCGTTGCGGAGATACGGCTTTACATCTGTTTTCGCAAGCGCTACGTAAAATTTATTCGTGGGTTTATCGAAAACTGTTAAGCGAATCAACTTGAATTCCATAACTTTTTGTCAGCATGGTCTGTAGATGATCTGGTTTAATTTTCGTGCAAATCGGACAAACCGTCTAGGACGAGTTCGAAAAAGTAGCTTTTTAGATAAATTCAAAATGGCGGCCATATTGTTATGACGGAAATGACGTCATAGGGTGCAATCGAATTGGCATGAGCTCAGGAATCAGAGAGAAAAAGAATTTTGTTGATTGGCCTTACGGTTCAAAAGTTATTAGCAAAATAAAAGTGAAACTTTGGACAGGTGGTGGCGCTAGAGGGAATGACTTAGACACACCAAAATTGGTGTATTTAATGTTGGGACTGTCCTCTATCAGAATGTCAAACCAAAACAACTTTCCCGCATTCGGTTCTATGGGCTGCCATAGACTCCCAGTTGGAAGAAGGAAGAATAATAATAATAAGAACGGGAACAGATACAATAGGTGCCTCCGCACCTTCGGTGCTTGGCCCCTAATAATAAGAACCGGAACAAACACAATAGGTGCCTCCGCACCTTCGGTGCTTGGCCCCTAATAAGAACCGGAACAGATACAATAGGTGCCTCCGCACCTTCGGTGCTTGTCCCCTAATAATAATAGGAACGGGAACAGATACAATAGGTGCCTACGCACCTTCGGTGCTTGGCCCCTAATAATAATAATAAGAACGGGAACGAAAACAATAGGTGCCTACGCACCTTCGGTGCTTGGCCCCTAATAATAATAAATATAGCTGCAAGCAGCCATTACCGGGGCCAAGCAGAATAAGACGACAAGACGTGTCAGACCAACTGCAACAATGAGCAATTAAAGACATTTAAAGAGGATTTTAGGCAAAATGCCTGAAAAATCATAGAAACAGTAATGAAAAATATGATTTAATGGCTTATCACTTTCGACCAATAGGTGGCGCAGTTACAAAACTGATGTGATGTGTTCAGAGTGAAGTGACAATGACACATACAAAGTTTGTTGTCAATATGTCAAGGCATTGCAGAGATAAAGCCTGAATAGTCCTTTTGGCATCATGCCTTAAATTTGCTGCTGCGGTATAAGAAAACGGTTTCGTCAATCGACACGAAATCCATAACTTTTAGTCGGCACGGTCTGGAGATGATACGATTCGATTTTGGTGAAAATCGGACAAACGGTCTAGGAGGAGTTCGAAAAAGTAGGTTTTGAATGAAAATCAAGATGGCGGACAGGAAGTTAGGCCAAATAAGGTAAACTTGGTATCTATGTTCTCAGCTTGACCCAAGGAATCTACTAAGATGAGTTGCATTACAATAGGCCAATTTATTCAAAAGTTATTAGCAGTTTTGGAAATTTTGTTATAACTTTTGACCACTAAGTGGCGCTGTTTCTAAATATGTTGGGTACCTTCAGGGGATGGTGCAGATGGCACATTCTGAGTTTTGTAATATTACACCAATGCATTTGTTTAGTATAGCATTTTATTTCACAAAACTGTATTGAAGTCAATGGGAATTTCATGTTTTGTTCTATTATAGCGCCACCAAGAGGCTCAGTCACACAATTTTTTTTACGTGTCCTCAGAGTGAGCCGATACATATGTGTGTCAATTTTGGTGAAAATATCTCAATTCGCTTCGGAGTTATAGACATTTATATGAAAAAACACGTAAAAAATGACTGACACATGACTTTGATTGGAATTTACTACCTCTAGACATCAATATTTTCGCATTTGGGCATTGGCGTTGGCATTGGCGTGACCCGAAATACTCTTTTGACTTTGATTTTACAAAACAAGTTTCATACATCAATCGATTCTGTTAAATGTGTATTATTTTTGTGTATACTCACAATAAAAACAAAGTGTTGTGCTTTTTGCCAAATAAAGAAAAATAAACACGAGGCGAGTTCTGCCTTCTCTCTGTCAGTGTAGTCCATTCTGAAACGCGTCCGAAAATGAACAATAACTCAGCGAATACTCAGTCAAACAGGCATACAGAAGCACAGGCATGAAGCTTGAATTCTCTTCTTTTAAATGAAGTAATTTATATAAAAAACAAATATTCTCATCTTGTGAAATCTGTATTAAAAGAGAGCGATTCCAGTCGAGCTAATTACAGCTGATTCAGATGTAATGTGACTCCGCCCACGGAGAGCGCACGCTATTCAAACGCAAATGTCTGAGGCAATCCGCGCAATCCTGTGAACGCCCCCATATCAGCTCGAGAAAACACACAAGTTTATTCAGATCATTACTTGTTCACACCGTCTTGCAGCTGTGAGGAATAATAATGGAAAATGTCCCTCAGAAGTGCGGGTATATCGAGGAGCAAGCTGAGGGATACTAGTAAGTTTTTTCCTTCTCATGTGAATTTCTTCACGTGGGTTTCTGTTTATGAATGAATGAACGGCAGAGATGCGCGCTGTTTACCACAGCTGGCAAAGACAGTTTAAATTTAAATTGCGTGTGTGTGTGAATGAATGATGATGTTTCAGCAAACTGTATTGCTATACTGAGATGAGTAAAAATCAACTGAAATATGTTGAAATAAAATGTAGGCTATTTGTATAAGCAACGTATTAAACTGCAAATTAACAATATGCCCTAATATTTCATGAAAACAACGTTACAGTCAGGCGAAATATGAAAGTAATGAATACATAGATAAAATGTAGGCCTATAATCTTTTTTTTTTTACAAAGAAAGAGTACACTTGAAATATTGTTGAAATTGTAATTATTGTTGTAATTGTAACCTTTTTAATAAAATAGCAAAACATATTTACAAGATAGATGTAAGCAAAATCTTAAATGGTCAATATAAGTCTTCTTCTAAATATATCTTTTGTCCTTGCATTGTGGCTCAGTCAGTGTCACACCTGAATGAATGGCTAATTATGCAGAGTCATTATGCAGAGTGGGTGGGACACTGTATTCTAAGATGTAAACCACTCATCGTTCACGCCCCCTCGCATATTGGCTTTCCAAGCAAAACCTGTTTTACATCAATTTAAATCAATGTATGGTTTTATGTGAACGATAAAGCAAAGACTATTTTCACATAATTTTGAAGAAAAAACACTAGGTGATGACATCCACTAGTCAAAAGACTTATTGACACATATTTACTATGTGTTTTGTGGCCTTATTTCAGAAATTTTAGTTTTTAGTTTTTTCAATAACCATGCATAAACATTATTCTCTCAAAAATGAAAACATGTACATACACGTGGCTCACATATTATGGTAGCCCTGTTTGTGCTTTATAGAGTGAATTTACACCTTTGCCATTAATATGTTTATAAGCAACTGAAAAAAGCACAAATGTCAGGGCATGTCAGAACATCTCAAGGGCCCCAAAAACAGCCCAGACCCCAGAGGGTTAAGGAGGATTATCAAGGCGGGCCCCTTGATGACGCAATTGATGACATTGATGACGCAATGTCCGCGAGTAGGCTACCATGAATAGGGCAGGATATGATCATACACAGCATATAAGAGATGAGATGACTAACAAAATCAGGAGTAGCCTACGCTCACCAAAAACAAAACAAAAAAAACAAAAAAAAAACAATGGGGACAGCGCACTATAAAACATTGTTAGGCCTAGGTCCAAATACATGAAAAATCTCTTACATTATAGCGTGATTTTCCGGGCTTTCCTATGTGCAACTGCAAAGTTGTCGATTAGATCAGGATTGTGCGCACAGGCATTCTCAATTGACCCTTCGCAGGGAGTTTGATTGACAGGCGATCTGACTAATCATAATCCGCCATTTTGTCCAACAAAGAAGTCAGGAGAGTTAGTAGATTAACATAGGAGGATTTAAATTTGAAAAACAAAGTGTACTGACGTCTTAGCACTTTAAAACAACATTCCTTTTATGTTCATTCATGTTTATTTTAATGCTATAAATTAACTAGAAGGAAGAGATGATCGGTTCACAAGCAGCTTTAACTGAGCCTCGAGTCTACAGCGATCTGTCAGACACATTAAAGAGTCACAAAACGGTATTTATTGTTTAAATGTCTCTAAAAAATGACTACATTTGAAAGGTGAGACTTTGTTTCATATCAAAAGTACTTGTCTGTCAGCGCGCAGTCTTTTTTCTGATCCGCAATGTATTTTTCACTGCGTGAGAACTTGGTGTGGTGTGAGAGTGGCGTCGCTTGTCAGACATAGCAACAGAAACTAAAGTGGGCGAGTCTTTGCGACCGGTCATTGACAGTATGGACGGGGATTCGCCAGTCCCAATTCAAAACAAATTTCATCACAATCCATCATTGTTCGTTTCAAACATGTGAGAGCATCAAAATGATCCATGGGTGAAATTGATTGGATTTAATTAATTTTTTTGTCAGTTCCTATCATAATTGTAACATTTTGGCGTTATTGTTTAGCTATTTACCTATGTTTTCAAATTTCCTTTGTTTTTTTGTTGTTGTCTAGATCAGACTAACGGCTTTGAAGATAACCACAATTTTTTAAAGCTCTAAATGACACTTACAAAAACCATAAGGCGAAACCTGGCATGTTTGGTATTGTTGGACTCGGCAAGGATTATTAGGAGGTCACTCCTGTGAAAAAAACATGGGCTTCCTTGAAACTTCTAAGGCTCCTTCAAGGCTTTGTGCCAATGACGTATACTGAGTTTTTTTAGATACACCAATGTTGTCATAGACTATCATGGCACCCTGGACAAAGACACTGCGTGCCAATTTTCAGTAGACTAACGGTTGGGTGTGCTTATACCTATTTTCATGATTTTTTTCACTGTTATAGCGCCACCAAGTGGCCAATTGTCACGATTTTTTTCATGTCAACTCAGATTGAGCTTATGAACATGTGTCCCAAGTTTAGTGAAAATATCTCATTCCGTTCACAAGTTATAACCATTTTATAGCGCCACCAAGTGGCCAATTGTCATAATTGTTTTTTCACGTGACCTCAGCATAAGCTCATGAACATGTGTCCCAAGTTTTGCGAAAATATCTCTTTCCGTTCACAAGTCATAACCGTTTTATAGTGCCACCTAGTGGCCAATTGTTGCGATTTTTTTCAAGTGATCTCAGATTGAGCTCAGGAAGATGTGTCCCAAGTTTAGCAAAAAAATCTTTTTTCCGTTCACAATTTATAACCGTTTTAGTAAAAGTGGCCCTGGTGCCGTCAAAGATTTTGGTTCCCCTTATCGACTGTTAATTGAAATTTTGAATTTTTTGGATGATTATTGATTGTCAGACTCCAGAGAATATTCTTGCAGTGGTTTGGTTCCGATCGGCCGAAAAACCAAGGAGAAGTTTGCAAAAATAGGTTTTTCAAAAAAATGCAATTTACTCAAAATTGGCGCTGAAGGGCGAGCAAATCGGAGATAGCCATTTTGTCCGCCTTGAGCCAAGGATTCCAACGATATGGGGCACTTGATCCTGGGACAAACGGTCTAAGTGTTATGAGCAATTTTGAACTTTTGGTTGCTGTCGCGCCACCTATGGGCCATTCGGGGTCATACTCTGATAGGTTGTCCCCAAATTGAGGCCTACCATCTGGCCAGGTTTCACGTCTCTAGGCCTTACGGTTTGGCCTGCACGATGCGTTTTACGAATCCTTACAATTACAATAGGGTTTCAGCATTTAATGCTTGAACCCCTAAAAAGAATGAAGGCTTTTTGCCAGTTATAGCGCCACCTATCGTCCGATCTCCATGAAACTCTGCATGCTTCCTCACCATGTTCTGACACATATGCTCATCAATTCTTCATTGTCACCATTTATTTTCAAGCATGTTAATGGCATATTTTTATGAATGAAGACCAGTATCACTGATATAGCTACTTATGTCTCGATGAAAATGTATTTTTCCAAAATTTGAAACATTAGGCTAAAAAAAATATAACAACTTTTAATTTAAGTGAACTTAAAACAATCCTCACTTAAACCCATAATAAATGTCATATTTACCTGTACCTTACCTGTCTAACCGATGTGAATTATATAGAAATTAAATACGTTTATAAAACAGTCCGCACTGCATAAATTATAAATGAAAAATAGATTAATCCTTAAGCGTTGAGCAGTTAGTAATTTTCTCTGTTCCCATTGTTCTTTGGTTAACTTTACTAACAGAGATAATTATGACCGCCGCTAGCGTAGCTAGCGAAAGCGGTCATATAGGGATTGTCAAAGTTTTTTTTTTTTTTTTTTTCGTCACCTTACTGAATTTTTCGTCAACGATACCAGGGACACCGAAGCACCGGGGAACATGAAATTTGGTGGGCATGTAGCCCCACTAGACTTCTAAGGAAAAATTTCGTTTGGTCCCAGGGGGCCACTCCCCCCCCACGCTGGGCCCCCCCAAACCCAAAAAAATGCAGTTTTTCCTAAATAACTACCTGAACCGTGGCACCGAGGATGAAGAAATTTTTATGGTATGTTGGTCTACTAGACTTTTACAGAAAAATTTCATTTGGTCCCCGGGGGCCACTCCCCCCCCCCCCCCCCCCCGCGCGCTGGGGCCCCCGTAAATTTTTCGTCAACGATACCAGGGACACCGAAACACCGGGGAACATGAAATTTGGTGGGCATGTAGCCCCACTAGACTTGTACGGAAAAATTTCGTTTGGTCCCCGGGGGCCACTCCCCCCCCCGCGCTGGGCCCCCCCAAACCCAAAAAAATTCAGTTTTTCCTAAATAACTACCTGAACCGTGGCACCGAGGATGAACAAATTTTTATGGTATGTTGGTCTACTAGACTTTTACGGAAAAATTTCGCCTGTTGTAGTTTCTGGCGTTTCATGCTGTCTGTGCTGCAACCGCTACTTGCTCATTAGAACATTCAGTGAGCTATTTTACACAGGCTCGGTCCTGCTCCTCCGTGGCAATGACGGCGTGAGGTTAAATATCATAACAAACGAATTTGAGTGGGGGTGGGGGGGGGGACAACGGGATTTTGGAAAGTGTCCCCATAGGAAATTACGCCCGTGGGTAGGACATCATCCCCAAGCATCATGAACTAGCGCTCCTTTCACCGACAACGCTAATGTGACGTATAAATCTCAATCACACAGTGTTGCCAGGCCCCGCCCTTCTCTGCTTCTGATAGGCTTGTAACGTTAGTAAGAGCTGCGTTCCTTTCATATGATTGATATGTGAAATCAATTGACTCGAAAATACTTTAAGCCCTGCTGCCATAGACTCCCAGAGCGGAAGAAGAAGAATTATTTTTGGTACGCCAACAGATACAATAGGTGCCTACGCACATTCTGTGCTTGGCCCCTAATAAGAACGGGAACAGATACAATAGGTGCCTACACACCTTCAGTGCTTGGCCCCTAATAATAATAATAAATTATTATTATTGAAAATGTAAAATGGACGGACAAATAATGGACAAATAATGAATATTTATTTTGGCATATTACAAAACATTGAAAGAAAGTTTCTCTGCAGCACCGCAGGAGTGAGTGCAGACGAGCGAGGGGGTTTCTGGGGAGCATACTTGTTTTTTGCGACTTTTCCTCAGAGGATACAGACAGCTATACAATAATTAGGTCCCTTGTGAGGGCCCATCATATGATCATCAAAATACATCAAAACAAATGGATACAGAGAAGCAAAACAAACGCATCACGGCTCATGAACAACGCTACACACTCTCTAAGACATCTTACAAACGTCTGGTTGATATGCCATCAACACCCGAGAAAGAAAATCTGCTCTCAAATTGCGAAATAGAACTAAAATTGAGGGGCCAAATTCTAGGGAAGCTTTGCCTATTCTGTTTATTTTTTTAATAAAATAATTTATAATGAGAAGAATATATATATATATATATATATATATATATATATATATATATATATATATATATATATATATATATATATTTGTTACAGTATTTATTACTTTGCTAATGTTAGTTAAAATTGTTAATAAAAATACAACTACTCATGGTTGCTTGTCGGCTCAGGTCCATTAATTAATATTAAGAGATACAACTTTTTATTTTAATATATTAGCAAATGTTGAAATTAATATTAACTAAGACTAATAAATGCTTTAGAATATTATTTCACTGTTAGTTCATGTTAACTATAATGTAGTCAAGTCAAGTCACCTTCATTTATATAGCGCTTTTAACAATATGGATTGTTTCAAAGCAGCTTTACAGTGATAATAGGAAATTACCGTAACAGATTGTTTAGGCTTTACAAAATCTCTAGGATAAATTTATTGTCCAGCTAAAGTTAGTTTTGATTGATTGATTCACTTCCGTTGCAAAGATCATTAGTTATTACCTTAGGGCAGGGGTCGGCAAGTAACTTTGGCCGTGGGCCAATATTTTTTTTAGCCAGTAGATGGCGGGCCAGCTACACAGAGTAGGCCTATGGATACAAATTAAATACTCTTATATAGGCCTATAATCGCGGAATATGATGGGTCCGTCATCGTCCGTGGATCATTCGTTCAATCGTTTTTTTTTTTCAAATTAAAACCAAAAATAAAAAGATGAAAAACTAGCCTACTTCTTTTTCCATTATTTATTTCCTGAACTAAAATGAAAAAAAAAAACGAATAACGACGGGTTTTCTGATTTTCTGATTGTGCTCAGATCAGAAATAGAAAAAAATAATTACTGGATTAGACACATTTTAATTTTGATTTTTAATTTAACACCTTAGGCATATCAAGGAAATCATTTTAAACAGATCAAGTAGGCTACTATTGTGGTAACAGATTACAGCCATTTTAATAAAGGTTTGAATAATCATACCTCATTCACTTAGGCTACAGTCCGACTTTTGAACTTTATTCCTTTTTTATTATTATTATTTATTCGGGACACACACATACACTCCCACAAGGTTCTATTCAGCAACCGCTTAAAATACACTCGGTGTTCACCCGCTTTATTTTCCAACCTGACGGGTCCGCAAAATTTAAGACCTCGTTTCCATAATCTCACATTCAAATGTCTCTAACGGAAAGGAGGAGATTAAGTAGCCTATAATAATTATAAATGCTATACAAAAATTGCGTTCGTGTCAATATAAATATTAGGCTATTTTAACATTGTAGGCTACTGTCAGCAGAGAAAAAAATGCCACAGAAAAAAATTATGAAATATAAATAACATAAATTAAATAGGACAAAGCCTATTACTCAAATTTCTAAGCAACATAAACGAAAATCATATTGCCCTACTGACAAATGAAGTAGGCTATTTTCTGCCGAACTATTTCAAACATCCTTGCAAAAAAATAATGTTGTTGACTGACAATGGTTTAAGTACCAAACAGCTCCTCAGAGCTAGGTGTACAGGTGGTCAGAATGAAGTGCGGATACGCTGTCAAAAGATGTCGGGAGTTGGCTATTGTTAGTCAGACCGCCCGCTCTGTCCAAAGTACACCAGAGTTCTGACCGTCTTTTGACGCGCGAATGGACACAAAGTGGTAAAGTGTATAACGCGGCAGGCGCGAATTTGACGCGCTATTCTCGTCCGGTGTGAACGCACAGTTATACTTTAAAATGTAATCCCGCGCCGCATGATTCCCTATGGGCGTTTCACACAGTGACTATGCGGTGGTGAAATCGCCACGCGACTACGGCTTTTCTCAAGTGGAATTTTGTGCAGCATTTAGGACTTCCAAAATTATCCGGCGGGCCAGAAAATATTGCTGGCGGGCCAGTTTTGACCCGCGGGCCGCCAGTTGTCGTTCCCTGGCTTAAGATCAGAGATAAAGGTCAGGGCTGAGCATTTGTTTTCAACAGCTGAAAATATTGTCAACAAAAAGTGCTCAGCACTTGCTGCAGGTCATTCATGGGGCTCTGTGTGAAGAGCAGGAGACGGGTCCTTCCCTTTCTCTCGCTCTTTCACCAGATTGTGTGGTCCTTTGAGCCCGCTTCTGAAGTGCGCCCTGCCACCAATGGCGGACTGTGTACAGCTCACTCAGGGCGGGTCTACGCTAAAACTGCAGTGTCAGTCAACATTCGTGGGAGGGCCCTGTGCAAAAGTACGTAACATTGCCCCGAATCTGAGAATGGCTTGTTCTGAGACAGTGCTCATGATTTGTTGTGTACACACACTGCCAACACACATTTATGTTCAAACGCCATGTAAAAGGGAATTTTGTGTAATAGGTGCCCTTTAAGTGGCATGTCTTTGAAAGGTGATGCACTATACATAATGTAGAGCCAGTCCACTGCCAGATTGTTTTAGTGCTGGAGGTTCTGCAGGAAAAGCTGTCAGCAGGCACATGTCCTGCTACTCTCAAGAGTATCTGTGGCTTGCCACGCTCTGGTCGACGGGGTCTCACCCTGACTATCTTCCCAAAGTTCCATTCTCGACCATACATCTGGTCATTCTTGAAGCCTTCTGTCCTCCGCCATTCGCGACGCCGGAGGAGCAGAAACTCCACCTACTGTGTCCAGTTTGTGCTATTCAGAATTATGTCCACCGTGCTAGCCAGTGCCATAAGTCAGAGCAGCTGTTCATTTGTTATGGGGGGCGTAACCAGGGGGCGGCCGCCACAAAACAGACGCATTGAGTGAGGGATGCTATTGCCCTAGCCTATGAGGGGTGCGGTCAAGTTTCGCCTCTAGGTATTAGGACTCATTGAACCAGGGGGTCCTATTGT
Organism: Scardinius erythrophthalmus; assembly: GCF_964197995.2. Classification (NCBI taxonomy): domain Eukaryota; kingdom Metazoa; phylum Chordata; class Actinopteri; order Cypriniformes; family Leuciscidae; genus Scardinius; species Scardinius erythrophthalmus. The sequence continues at coordinate 12,942,847 of NC_138242.1, forward strand.
TAATATTATTTACTTCATTGTTCTTATTTTTTATGAATAAAATAACAAAAATAACTCTCTCTCTCTCTCTCTCTCTCTATATATATATATGAAGTGAGTTCATATACCAGAGTTCTGACCGTCTATATATATATATATATATATATATATATATATATATATATATATATATATATATATATATATATATATATATATATAAATGTCTTAGTGGGAAATAAGATTTTTGGTCATATCACCCATCCCTAGCAGACACACAGAAATAAGTTTATACGAAAGGAAAATTCCCTTTGGAAATTTCAGTGTGATGAGCTGGTGCACTCAGGGAGAGTGAACAAGAGAAAAACATGAAAACAAACCTTAACGACTATTAGTGGCCTTTCATTTAGCACAGATGTTCTCTACCTGCACCTTCATTAGTCAGAGAGGAAGCCAAAAGAGTCATTAGAAGGGAGTTAAGCGGGGTGCTCGCGACCCTCGAGAGAGCATGCTAATGACAGCCTGAGCTCACTAGAGCCTCCCAGACACCCAGCGCTACTGTCACCACTGAGCGCAAAATACACACCCTGGGACTCACACATACACACACCTGTACAGTCTGAAACACAGGCTTGTCTGGTTGCACACAAATGCTGTGCACAATATCATAGACAACAAACACACAAGCAGGTGAATATGATGATACGACAAATGACAATCTCACAGCACAGTTATGGAACTGAAAACTATTACATTAGAGTGCTTTTCAGCTAATATTCCTTATTTTTTGTGTAAAGTAATTAGTAATAAATTATTTATATCAAGTGGTGCTTGAAAATTTGTGAACCCTTTGCAGAATCTGTGAAAATGTGAATAATTTTAACAAAATAAGAGGTATTATACAAAATGCATGTTTTTTTTAGTACTGTCTTGAATAAGGTATTTTACATAAAAGATGTTTACATACAGTCCACAAGACAAAAATAAATAAAAATAGCTGAATTTATAAAAATGATCCCATTCAAAAGTTCATGAACCCTTGATTCTTAATACTGTGCGTCGTTACCTGGATGATCCATGGCTGTTTTTTTTTTTTGCTTTGTGATGATTGTTCTTGAGTCCCTTGTTTGTCCTGAGCAGTTAAACTCAAACACAACTATTAAAAAAGGTTCAAACATTCACTGATGCTCCAGAAAGAGAAACGCATTCTAGAGGGTGAAAACTTTTGAATTTGAAGATCAAGGTAAATTGTACTTAATTTGTCTTCCGGGAAACATGCAAGTATCTTCTGTTGCTTGGTCAGGACAAACAAGGGAATAAAGAACAACCATCACAAGGCAAAAAAAAAAAAAAGTTGTGGATCATCCAGGTAACGACACACAGTATTAATAATCATGGGTTCATGATTAGTATTTAAAAAAAAAAAAAGAGTTAAATAAAACAGTTTGTTCAGTTCAGTGCTGTTGTTATAGTTGTAAAAAACAAATAAAACAATACATAAATATCTGTTCAATATATCGGTTATCGGGCACAAAGTAATTGGTATCATATTGGTTATAACATACATATATTTTTGTGTGTATGTGTATATACACACAAAAATAAAAACAACTAATTCAGAGTGTCTACAGATATAAACAAGTTAAATTTAAGACTTTAAGAACTTTTTAATTCCACCTTGTATGAAATTTAGACCAAACCTGTAATGGAAATACACATAATACATACGCACATGTAATATTTAATGTTTAATGTAAAAAGAAAACAAAATATCATCACTGTCATAAATGCTATTTATTATTATGATATACTGTGAACTTTACATATCAGCAGATATCCTATACAAAAAAATACCACAAAAGCACCACATCACAGAGTATTTTGGTTGTATTTAACATTCTTAAACATTATTCTGAAGAAATATTTTCATCAGTGTTCTATAAGCTTTTACATACTTAAATTTATTTTTTCCCCAGGATGTTCTTTACCTTTATAAAGTATGGAAGCCCTGAACCACAAGGTGAAAAAAAAACACTTGATATTCTCGTTATATCGAGATATTAAGTTGTTATTTCGACATATCTCGTTATTTCGACATTATACCTTATTTCGATACAAGTTATTTCGACATAAATATCTTGTTATTTCGACATAAGTCGTTATAATAAGTCGTTATTTCGACAAATATCTTATTTCGACATAACTCGTTATTTTGACATAATAAGGGGACATTCTAATATGCATTAACCCCCTGGGGTCGACGGTATCGCCGGCGATACCAGCTCGCTTTTTTTCAGTTCAGTTCAAAAGAAATTAATTTTGCTCTGTGGACTTTGATATTACAAGCAAGTTTCATACATCAATCGATTCTGTTAAATGTGTATTATTTTTGTGTATACTCACAATAAAAACAAAAGGTTGTGCTTTTTGCCAAATAAAGAAAAATAAACGTGATGCGAGTTCTGCCTCCTCTGTCAGTGAAGACCATTCTGAAACGCGTCCGAAAATGAACCATAACTCAGCGAATACTCAGTCAAACAGGCATACAGACACACAGGCATGAAGCTTGAATTCTCTTCTTTTAAATGAGGTAATTTATATAAAAAACAAATATTCTCATCTTGTGAAATCTGTATTAAAAGAGAGCGATTCCAGTCGACCTAATTAGAGCTCATTCAAATCTAATGTGACACGCCCACGGAGAGCGCGTGCTATTCAAACGCAAATTACTGAGGCAATCCAAGCAAACCTGTGAACGCCCCCATATCAGCTCGAGAAAACACAAGTTTAATCATATCATTGTAGCCTACGTGTTTACACCATCTGGCAGCGCTGTGAGGAATAATAATAATGGAAAATCTACCTCAGAGTGCGGGTATTGCAGGAGAGAGGATCCGAATATGTAGTAAGTTTTTTTTCCTTCTCAAGTTAATCGCGTTTCTGTGAATGAATGAACGGCAGCCGCAGAGATGCGCGCTGTTTATCACAGCTCGCAAAAAGACAGTTTAAATTTAAATTGCGTCTCTGTGTGAATGAATGATGATGTTTTAGCAAACTGTATTGCTATACTGAGTTGAGTAAAAATCGACAGAAATATGTTGAAATAAAATGTAGGCTATTTGTATAAGCAACGTATTAAACGGAAATTTAACATTTATATGCCCTAATATTTCATAAAAACAACGTTACAGTCAGGCGTTTCTGTTTGTGAATGAATGTTTCGGTTTTAGCAAACTGTATTGCTATACTGAGTAAAAATCGACTGAAATATGTTGAAATAAAATGTATTTGTATAAGCAACGTATTAAACTGCAAATTAACATTTATATTTCTTAAAATAAAAATGAAAGACCTATGTTACAGACATATGAAAGACAACATTTCGTTGATTAGTTTTGGATAGATTATACATTTTTACTGTAAAATATCTGCCACCTCAAATAAGCTTTTGTTTGCCAATATTTGCTCATGTTAAATATAGTATGTTTTGTCAAAAATAAAGTTATCAAATAATCAATCAAATCCTTAACTTTGAAATATGTATGATAAAATGTATAGTTTAGTTTTTACAAAGAAAGATTACACTTGAATTGTTGTTGTAATTGTAACCTTTTTAATAATAAAAAAATATTTACAAGGTAGATGTAAACAAACTATTAAAAGGTAAATATAAGCATTTTATATATTTTATAGCATTTTATATATTTTTATAAGCAATAATTTTTATTGTGTTTTATTAGTGACAAATTTGGGGACAGGATAAATATTCCAAAACTGAAAATACAGTATGAGAATTAACTGCACAATTACTAGACATGTTTTCCTTGGATATTATAGGCCAAATTGCAAGCACAATATGTGTAAAAATAAAAAAGAATTGAGATGCTTCCAACTGTTGCTCTTGCATTCTTGTGGCTCAGTGACTCACCTGAATGAATGGCTAATTAAGTATGCAGGCCCCATTGTCTCCTCAGGTGTGAACCACTAAATATGCATGATCGTTGACGCCCATTCCACATATTGCCTTTCCAAACAGAAAGTGCTTTGCAAAATTCAAATCAATGTATTGTGTTATGTGAATAATAAGGCAGGGTGATTTTCACATTATTTTGAAGAAAAAACACTAGGTGATGACATCCATTAGACAAAAGTCTTATTGGCACATATTTAGAATGTGTTTTATGGCCTTATTTCAGAAACTTTAGTTTTTAGTTTTTTCAATAACCATGCATAAACATTATTCTCTCAAAAATGCAGACATGTACATTCTTGTTGCTCACATATTATGGTAGCCCTGTTTGTGCTAAATAGTGTGTAATTTTTTTTGCCATTAATATGTTTATAAGCAACTGAAAAAAGCACAAATGTCAGGGCATGTCAGAACATCTCAAGGACCCCAAAAACACCTTAGACCCCAGAGGGTTAAGCCACATTTAGCGTTCTTATATTTTCTATGGGTAGTCAGCTAGTCAAATATGGCTTGACCCCAAAAAAATTCTAACAAAAGGTTTCTCAGTGGTTTACAGTAGTATCAGATGTACTTAAAAATATACTAAAAGTTTACCAAAGTTTAAATCCAAGAAAGGCCCCATTTACAAAATGGCGCCGTCAGGTCTTTAAAATGACCATTACTCCTTTGTATTCCTCCTAGACCAGGAATACTGGTGCCTGATACATGTTTGGGCCATGCAATATTCTAATTGGCATATTTGCATGATAGATAAGTGATTACAAGTACAATTATATATTAAAGCAATTGGTTATAAGCATATTTATGCGAAAAATAAGTACAATTTCCCTTAAGTAATTGCATATTTCTCCTTTCTCATATCGTTTTGCCTAGTGTTTGTGGTTTCTGTGGTTCATAACCATTCTTTTGATTCCAATAAAGAGTAAATTCATTAGAACTGTGTGGTACTGTAAAATTAGTCAAAACAGGGCTGCCACGTGAAGGCATGTGTTCATTGTCTGAACCCGTACAGAATCATGCCAAAACATTGGCTGATGGCGCGGGCGCCTCCTCAGTGGAGCTATGTCACTCACTCTTATACAGTGAATGCGCCATCTGCTCCTCAGATTTTCCACCGATAAAGAAGCAGCTCCTTCGGCAGCAAAAGGAGCTTGGCAGTGAATGCAGCGTCTCGTTCCCTATTCAGAGAACATTCTCTTTCATAGGTTCACTCGACGCTGCGTAGCGATGACGCAATGGGAACGGTATACCACACACGCCAAGCTAAGCGCTGCTGGATCTGGCCCAACAAGGAACTTCCCTATAATTGTTATATTTTTTTGCCAGACCAGACTCAACTAGGACCTAGGTCCGTCGTGACAACCAGGCGACAGCAAACTACACCCATCTTGACCCCCTGAAGTAAAAAGAACCCCCTGAACCCCCTTCGTGTTCTTTCCACCAGCCTCAAGGGGGCCAGATCCATGCACTTGGAGAACGTCCACAGAGCCAGAGCTAGACCAAATGGAAGGACCCAATACTGATACGTCTTTCCCCCAAAGGCAAACTGGAGGAACTTACTGTGCTGTAGAATGACCTGGATGTGGAAATAGGCGTCCTTCCACGGTGACGAACCAGTCCCCTGTTCGAATCTGCGCCAAGATAGTTTCCAACGTCAGCATCTTGAACGTCCCTTTGTAAAGGGAAAAATTCAGACGACGCAGGTCCAAAATGGGGCGCAGACCCCGTCCTTGTTTGGGACGAAGAAGTAGCGGCTGAAGAAACCAATGTTCAAGTCTGGAGGTTTACCTGAATTTTACTAAACCTGAGGTTTGAGTTACATGACATAGGCTAAATCGTTTACATCTCTGGTTAACCCCAAACAAAGATAAAACCTTACAGTAATCTCACAAAATCATGTATTCCATAAGTATGTAATCATGTCAGTGCAATTTTAGTCCAATGGATTCATAGACCCAGAAAACATGGGGTTAGGCACCAAGATTACTTGGCTAGGTCAAATAATGAAGGAGTTAGGACAATTTAAAGGGGCTATATGTAGTTTTCAGCGGCCTCTAGCAGTGATGATTCAGATTGCAACCAATACGTTTACAAGAGAGTGCTCATGTGCGTGCTTGAACTCATGAGTGAGCACTCGGGGTACCGGCCAGACTGAGACGCAACACACCGGAGAAAGCATCACACAACATGCTGGAAACTCAGGTAAACTCCCACTGCAACATTACAATAATAGGCTACTTTTATCAGCTTGACGTTGAACTAATGCTCCATGCTCGTACCATGATAACGTTACATTGACTGCATTTAGCTTATGTAATGTGCTGTTACATAGGTAAATTTACGGTAAGATAACGAAAACGGTTAGTGAACTACACTGAACAATTTCAGTATAACAGTAAGACCGTAGTAAGTAACATTACATCATCCGAAGTTGATCCGATTCACATTTGGCCTTACGAGCTTCAGCAGATAAAACTTTTTTTTGTTTTTTATCATTATGTGGAGTTTGTGTTGGAGTCTGTGTTGTGCTGGGAGCAGGTCGTTTGACTTTTGACATGTCATAAGTTGCAGTGTCGTCGCTGTTGAGTGCAAAGTCAGTAGACGAGGCGAGAGGCTCGGGAGCGCGCATGCAGGTCTCAGTCACGTCACTGGATTTCGCGGTAAATCCGACTCGGAGCCTTCACATAGAAATAGGAATACTTGCTTTCAGAGGTAATAGCAAAACCCGCCAAGTGGACCATTTTAATGTGAGATTACAACCCCTTCACACACAGGCAATAAAAAAAGGATTCATTTTAGTAGAAAAACTACACATAGCCCCTTTAAGGGCTTCCTGCCCATCTTGGATGCCATCTTGAAAATTACACCTTTCTAGTGGTCAAACTTTGGTAAACTTTTAGTATGTTATTAAGGACACCTAATACTACAAAAAACAGCTGAGAAACCTTTTGTTAGAATTTTTTTAGGGTTAGGTGTTTTTTTGTTTTCGTATATGCAGCCGCCAAAGGGAGGAAAATGCTTAACGTGAAATTAAACGCATTGCGTTCATATTCTGCACTCATCTGATTTTTTTGTAGTATACTTTATTATGATTCGTAATGATTAATAAATGCACGCACAATTATCCGTGAACTTGATAAATGTTGCAGATATGTTTTAGGCTACTATACACAAACAAATTGCTTTCAACTTATGTGTGTAAAATTCTGAATTCAACGAATGTGCAGTAATTTCTACAAATAGACATTTTTGTGAATAAAATGTTTTATTTTGTATTAGTGATCATAATTTGCGCATGCAACAAAGATGATGTACAGGTGACACACATGCATTTATTGACGTATTTCCTGAGTCGATCTCATTTGAGTGTATTCGGCAATGCTTAACGTGTAATTAAACGTGTTCAGTTTATATTATGGGCTCATCAGATTTTTTTGTACATAGTATACTTTATTAGTATGATTTTTACTGTGTTTGGTCTGTTAATAACGCTGTCCATCTCTTTATGTTAAGGTTTGTATTAATATTGATATGCCACTAGAGGGCAGAATAAGGCAGGGAATTGAAGAATGCATTGTAGTTATGTTGACTTACTGTTTTCATAATACTGGATATTCTACTAGTTCATACTTTTCTAAAACGTTGCATAATGGCAATTAACTTATTTAGCAATTACATATAGTTTTGTGCTAATTTTGTTGTCAGTTGCTCTTTCAGCCAGCTTTATAGTTTATCTATTAGATTTGGTTTATTTGTTAACTTTACACAACTCATATAATCGCCTAGATAGCCTATTTTGCTTCATGTGCTTGGCCATTATTGGCCAGATCAGAAACTCTGTTTTACTTGACTTCGCTTGCACTGCCTTAGAAACTAATAAACTAAGACACTGAGACACCGCTACTGCTTTGAGATCCGCAATAGTTCTTCTCTGTTCTTTGTTTGGAACTATTTTTGTTGGTAAAACCGAACAAAAACAGTCAATATTGTGTCTAAAATGTAAGTAATTTAATAGTAACTATTTGTTTAACTAAAATCAATGTAACATTTGCGATCGTAAGAATATTCGGCAAAATAGCTCCCTTGCCATGTTATGTTACTTAACTATATAATGTTATAAATAAAAAAAACTAAATTTTTACCTCAGTACATTTCTTCTTTGAGTTTCTTTGTGTGTTCTTGCGGTCATTTGTTTCAATTTCTCCACTTAAGTCTCTCACAGGCAGCGCGAGCCTCAACAGCGTTACCAGAAATACACTATCCATTATCAATCCCTGTTTATTTAATAAAATCAGAATCATTCTCGCGTTTCAATGCTTCACTGGTTATTTGTAAAGACATTGGGTCAGTCAGAATGGAGAAATTTAAGCGGTAATGTGACCAAAAATATTTAAGACCCATCGAATCTGAATTTAAGACATTTTAAGAACCCGCGGCCACCCTGTAATTCTATATCTTGTTTATCTTGCCTAGTGTTCTCAAAAAAAATTCCAACAAATGTAGCTGAGCAAAATAGAACCAGAAACGTGGCTGCTGCTAGGTGACGTACATATGGGGAGAGAGTTGTGGAAGGCCTATACTTCATGTTAAACATAAATATATAGCCTACTGATACAGCAAAGACAATGTCAGCAGTATTGACGGCAAAATAGGCTACAGAATATTTCATTTTGTTTTGACAGGTGCAATATTTGAAAATCTTATTCACCTAGATATCATCATTTAGAGACTGTGTCTGTTCCCTGAACTAGGAAATACAAAAAACTCCCAAACCCGTTTAGGGGTAAAATGAACAAAAGATAAAGCTTGGGTTGCTGAATATTCAATCCCTTTCTTCCAAAGAACTTATTGTTAATGATATGATTACAGATCGTAACCTAGATGTGCTGTGTTTGACAGAAACCTAGCTAAAACCAGAAGATTCCATTACTTTAAATGAGTCCACCCCCGAAGATTATTGTTATAAACATGAGCCTCGTCTGAAAGGCAAAGGGGGAGGTGTTGCTGTAATTTATAGTAATATCTTCATCATACTAATACTACTGAGAAGTCTAGTTTCAAATATAATTATTGTGTTGGTGCTTAACCTGTTAAGCTGCAACCCCACTTTTGAAAAATCCCCAGAAATGACATACCCAAACTGAAACAGATACAGTTCATGAACCCTCTGCACTAAAAGCACAAGTATGATCTCATTTGAAAGCTGACACCTGGCAGTTTATTGTAAATGTAGAATTAATTATTGTCATAATGAAAAATATAGTTATAAATAGCTTCAAAATTTTGTAAAGTTATTAGAAATTTATTTTTATGAAACATTTTCATGAAAATAAAATTGAAGTTGGCACTGTAGCAATCTAGAAATGCACTGCAGCTAAAGCCACATGTCTGACCATGTTATATGTACAATATGAAGATGATAAGTCTAAAACTCTGTATTTAGTTAAATGTTTTTCAAGATCATGTCATGACTTTATTTTGATTTGACTCTAAAATGCTGCTGATGATTATAGTCATCTTCTAAGTCATCTATTCAGTCTTTTGTCTCTATTGTTTTGTGGTGCAGAAGAGCCCCATTCAGTCTCAGTCTCCCCACATTCACACCTCTCCAGCCTGGTTATGGCTCTAAATATGCATTTCTTTTGTCTGCATTATAGCTACTAATGACTGGCTATTCACAGGCTATTCATAGGGTTTCAATCCCTAATTTCTTTTCTCAAAGTTCTCACTGTATCTAACTGTATCAAATGCCCTTCTGGAATAAAGAAACATGTCAGCAAGCATTCCTATTTAGAAACAAAATCATAAAAGATAACTTCTAGGTGGCAGGTGCACCTAGAGCTAGCTAGCATGTTAGCTTAGCACACCATCAATACACGACAATTTATGAGATTAAAACCATGTTTGTGCTCCAAACTTACTTTATAACGCAAGTCGAGTGTTTTAAATATTCTTCTGTGATCTAATTTGGCTTCAGATAAAAAAATCAGACAGAAAATATACTATGTTTATATCTATCTATATCTATACTTGTATGGTATTCTGCACAATGATAGTCTATATAGATTAGCATTACATTATAAATATAATCTATTATTATGAAAATACCTGGCACGGCTTGAAAAACACAGGTAACTCAAATATCATTGCAATCATGTTTATTGTCTTCAAAACATCTTTATCTGCATGTTACAGCGCGATCTCTGTAGCTTTGTGTGTATCAGTGACGTCCTGGAATGTCACATGATCATGGCTCTTCTTCATGTTCCATATATGGACTATTATTGTGCATATAGCGCCCTCAGGCTATTGGTATGAATTGAAAACACAGTATCAGAGTATCCAATTGCTCATAATGATTACATCGACGCATTTGGGTATAAATTCAATAAATATTATTCCTGTCTATAGAAATCTGATGTAAACCTATGAGAATATATCAATATTTCTCCAAATCTGCACATTTTTGAGCTAAAGCCCTGAGGGACGTTGTTTTGTGAATCGCTGTCATGACGACAGCACAGGAGTTTTTTTATGAATGAAAGCGGCTGACGCGCATAATTCATATTAAAGGTATCGACTCATTTTTTCATTTCATAACTCCTGACACAAATTAAGAAATAACTGTCGCTATAAGTTTTTCAGAATACAATAGTGGTCAAATACTGAAACTTGAGTCTTATATCTTTTTAATGATGTATAGTTTGTCAAAGTATAACATTAAATCTGATAGTAACTTTGAACTATATATAAAAAAAAAAAAAACGCTTCAGTGCGCCCGCGCACTGGCAACGGTTAACGGGTTAATGTAACACTATCAAGTGTAAATGATAAATCCCGTTTGACATTTGTGCTGGCTACTGTATAAATGCCACCAGGGCACCATACAGACTTTATCTGCAGCCAGTACTAAGCTGATCGGCTAATTCTTTGATAAAGACCTAATTGTTTTTAAGACCTAAGAAGTGATTTTAATATCCATGTAGATAATGAAGACGCATTGGGATTGGCATTTAGAGACATCCTGAACTCTATTGGAATTAGACAACACGTGTCAGGACCCACTCATCGTAATCATACTTTAGATCTAATATTGTCACATGGAATCAATGTTGATGCTGTCGAAATTCTGCAGCAGAGCGATGACATATCAGACCATTATCTAGTCTCATGTATACTTCATTTAGCCAAGGCTGCAAAGCTGACTCACTGTTACAAATATGGTAGAACTATCACTTCTGCCACTAAAGATTGCTTTATAAATAATCTTCCTGATCAGTTTCATCTCTTGTTGATATTGACTCTCTTTTCCCACACTTTAGAAACAATTGCCCTTTGAGCTTAATCCTCTGTGGTCTGAGGTGTTTTCTGGGCCCTGGAGGAGTTCTGACATGCCCTGACATTTGTGCTTTTTTCTGTTACTTTTGTAACATTTCTGTGGCTAAAGTCTGATTATGTTGTATTCAGCACAAACTCTGCTACAATAATATGTGAGCAGTATGTATGTAAAAGTTTGTAGTTTTGAGAAAATTACATTTTGTAAAAAAAATCAATAAAATTTAAGTCACTGAAATAAGGCCATAAAACCATACGGATTATTTGTTCAAAAGACGTTTGACAACTGAATCACTTATACTAGAATATTTGCTTCAAAACTATGTGAAAATCATCCTGCCCACTCATTCACATAAAACATTATTAAGTCAATATTAAGGGCATGAATCATCATGAATATTGATGTTTTTCACACCTGGGAAGACAAAGACCCTCCCCTAATGGCCCTATCAGGTGGGAGAGTGGGGGAACTAGAACAAAGAAAGTGGAGAGATTAAAAGAATGGCTTTTTGATTGTTTGGATTTATTTACAAAACAACATAATCCAAAGATACATAACAAAGAACAAAAAGACACATTATTGAACACACTGATCTAAGGACAGAGACTTAAACAGTCACACACCTTTGTGCCATTCCTGAAACATTTCCTGTTCACTATACCTATCATTTCCAAGGTGTTTGCTTTTTCATTTTACCATGTTCATGTACAGAGACTTGTGTGAATGTTTAAGTCAGCAGGACTCATCAGTGGCATCTGGTCCCTGTGAACAAACAACAAAACAACTGTGAACATGCTGATTTAAGGAGAAACTAGGGCTACATGATTCGGGGAAGAAAATCTAATTGTGATTTTTCTAGTTAAAATTGCGATTTAAAATCACAAAAATATATATAAAGAACGTTGGTTATGTATGTAACCCTCGTTCCCTGAAGGAGGGAACGGAGACATAGTCAACGTGTCGACTGATTGGGATTACTAGGGAGCCTGTCATCTTCGAGTATTGTAAAAACGAACCGGTGGACATTGGCGTGCGTAAATCACATACCCCCGCAGCGCGGGTATAAATACAGAAATGGATGCACGCACCAGTTGTTTTTCACTGATCACAACATATGAACCCCACCTAACACAATTTACACAAGCGTACAAGTGATAGGACTAGCATCGGATGCTCCGCCACATCCAACACCAACCGGGTGAGGAGGAACTCAACAGGGTTCGAAGAGGGAACTCAACTGGAGCAAAACGGCGCACTTATCCAGTCCAAGGAGGGGAATGGCGCAGCAAGCCGACACTACAAACCGGGCTAAGGTGAAGCTGGCTTCGAGTGAAGGGAGCCCACGGAAGCAACCGGCTCGAGACATAGGCTAGTTTCTAGCAAATGTGCCGGTGTCGCCCAGCCCACAGCTCTTAATCTGTCAGTGAGACACGAGTGACTCATTAAAAGCCTATCTTCATATCGGCTGGAGGAACAGCTCGATCGCAACCTTCGCCAGTAGGAAGCGACGACCGCACACACGACAGCACAATTCGGAACACAGATGTGTAACAAACAGCGCTGGACATGGGTGGGTGCCGGACAAACTGAATCCTCTAGCCGAGTCTGATGATACAAGAACCGGCTGAGTCGGTCAGGAGCACCTTTCAGTGCTACAACGGACCAATTCAGGGGGCCCGTAGACACCAATAGAGTGAGACAGGGAACCAGTTCAGAAGGTCCAAAGGCGGCCCGAAGCAGGGTCTGAGTTGTAAACACCTGTCTCTAGGTAACGGCAGAGAGTGCGTGAGAAGGCGTGACCGGGTCCTTGAACACACTCAATGCCAGCTAATGAAGCCGAGTCTATTGGTACGGGGGAATGGATACCACAGACTTCTAGGCAAAAAACAGGGACCCAGCTCGGAAGGCCCAAAGGCGGCCCGAAGTAGGGTCTGAGTGTGCAGTGTGACTCTTACCTGTCTGTTCATGGCGGCAGAGAGTGCATGAGAAGGCGTGACCAGGTCCTCGAACCGCACCCAACTGCCGGCTGGCGATACAAGAGGTAGCTGAGGGATGCAAGGCTTTACAGGGTCGCACAACGCCAGTCTGGCCCTCTTTGAACCCAGGAACAGAGGAAACTACTCTTTCTTTGAAGTGTGGGTACTGCCGGATCCCCTGTTTTTTGGAAGCCAGCGGTGGAACAGTCACACACACACACACACACACACACACACACACACACACACACACACACACAACAAAGCCTCCAGCCGGCCCTCAACCGGGGGAAGGGAGTGGATCGGACTAACTCCAAGAGCATCCTCTTCCATCCCTGAGTGGCCCACTCAGGAATGCTTTTGTTGTCACTTGCCACCAAGCTTGGCAGTGCCTAGAGCGTCCTGGGCGCCCCTACTGTGGCCGGCTCCACGCTGAGGCCTGGCTGAGGGCTGCTGCAGAGGCCCAGCGTAAGCAGGAGTTACCCTCAAGGTCTGGGTTACCCTTGTGCATGTCCGTGAGTGCCCTGGCCTGATAGACCTGTAACAGCACCATGGCACGCAAGAGGAGGTGGTTTGCCCACAGGCTTTGTAAGCTCTGTCCGTCAGAACGGACAAGAACTCACAGGCCTTAGGGGGGAGACGAGGGGCCCCCATCCAAAAGGCAGCGGCTGCCGGACACAGGTGCACCTGTGTCGCGACAGACCACTCCATTGGAGGGATAGCCTCACAATCCTTCACCGCTCCTCCGTCAAGGGTAGTGAGGGGGGAAAAGTTATTCAGGCAGTTTCTGGCAGAGAAAGGTGCCATCCATGACCTGGTAAGCTCTCCATGCACTTCGAGAAAGAAAGGCACATGAGCAGCGAGTTGAGAACAAGCGCGGTCCATCCCGAGACACCAATCAAACAACCGAGACTGTTCGGAACACGGTGTAGGATTCCACTCAAGCCCGACAGCCTCGGCGGCCCGTTTCAGCATAGCTGACGTTTCTGGATCTGGCTCGGGCAACATTACACTCCCAGAGGGAGATAACGAAGCAGAGTCATCATTTCCAGAGGTCAGCTCACCCTCAGATGCTGCAACTGACATCCTGTCCCTTGGAGGGGCCCAGAATAAACAGCTGGTCAGTCCATTACAGAGGGACCAGCATGCTCAACGGGGGGCTCCACCATCTGCGATGTGATAGAGGAGTGAGGGGCCCACAGGGTTTGGTTACCGGGCGGGGAAGCCTCACTATGATCCACTGATCACCAATCCCAAATGGCGCGGTAGCGGGCATGGTAATGGGGACTCCACCTTCACGCATGAAGGCGAGTCTCAATCTCAACACTGCAATAGTCATATTCTCACAATGAGAACATGAACTATCCACAAAAGCTGCTTCAACGTGCTGTATCTCTATATATTAGGGCTGTGAAAAGATTAATAGCGATTAATCATCCAAAATAAAAGTTTTATTATGTGTTGACATAATATGTGTGTGTGTTTATATAGTGTGTTTAATAGTTTATATATATATATATATATATATATATATATATATATATATATATAATTTCCACAAACACGTGATACAACTATTGACCGTCCATTTGGTGGGACAGGGAACGATCGCATCCAGAAACGCACGGGTGGAATGACATCTTGAAAAAAATGGGACCTTTCAGGAAATGGGACCCATCACCAGTGCCGGAGCACACAGGGGAATGACAGTGGAAACACTGAACAGTGAACTGATACAGTGAAGCACTCACTTTTCCGCCCTCTAACCAGCCATCAACAACACAGAAATTTGATGCTGTTATAACAGCAGTTGAGAGCTCAAAGCTCGCAATCTACCGCTGCACTCATTGCTGTAGAACCACCAGCACTGGGAGAGTCTTCCTAGGAGAACACCGACACACTCGCTCGTTGTAAACAACAGTACTCTTCAGAGACATCGAGACCAATCAGCTCCGAAGCGAAAGACAACTGGTGCATGCATCCACTTCCGTATTTATACCCTGCGGGACGGGGCATGTGATGCGATTCACGCACGCCAATGTCCATTGGCTCGTTTTTACAATACTCTTGAGATGACAGGCTCCCTAGCGTGATCCCGACTGAAAGGGAACACCAGGTTTGTTGTTCCTTGTAGGCATATACTTGTAGGGCTGCATAAGATAATAACAAATATAGCAATTATAGGGGCCAAGCGCAAAGAAGACGTTAAGATATGCCAACATGGCAGGGAGTGTCAGACCAACTGCAGCAAGGAGCAATTAAAGACATTTTTAGATGATTTTAGGCTTAATTATATATATAAACATTCACTTATAAAATTATTTATCACTTTCGACCAATAGGTGGTGTGGTGTGTCAGAGTGAGGTGACAACGACACATACAAAGTTTGGTGTCAATATGTCAAGGGATTGCAGAGATACTGAGTCATGACTGAGTCATTTTGGCATCACACCTCAACTCTGTCGCTGCGGTCCACGAAAACGGTAACATCTATCGACACATGGTCTGGAGATGATACGATTCGATTTAGGGGAAAATCAGACAAACGGTTTTCCTACAGTAATCTCCGAATTTCCTACAGTGAAACCATTAGTCCGATCGAGAGGAAACCAAAGACATTTGCAAAAGTTTTTTAAGCACTAATTTACAATGTTGTGCTAACCATAAGGCAAAACCTGACATGTTTGATATCGTTGGATATCAAGATGGAGATGACTCCCGTGAAAATAAGTTAACCAAAAGCATGTAAATAATTTTTTTCACTACTAGGCGGTGCTGGTCCGAAACTTCTCAGACTCTTTCAGGGCATCGTGCCGATGACCCATACCAAGTTTTGAAACAATACGTTGATGCTATCATAAAATACAAAATTTTAGTACAAAATTCTAAATGGCCAACAGATAAAATGGGCAATATGGGAAAATTGGATATCATTCGACTCGGCATAACGGCCCAAATCTAACGAGACCACTATTCTGATTTTTGGACAAACCGTTCAGAATATAAGCAAAAATAGCCATTTTTCATATCTCCGGACCAGTAGGTGGCACTACGCCAAAACGCAGCATGTCACCTCAGGTCATGCTTGTGATGAGATGTACCAAGATTGGTCTAAATATGATAAAGCGTTGCGGCGATACAGCCTCATGTATGTTTTCAAATACACTAGAATAGAATAAAACATGAGTGCAACTTTGGACAGTTGGTGGAGCTAGAAGGATTGAGTTTGTCGCCAAATTTGCTATGGTGACAGATTAGACTGTCCTCTATCATTGTGCCAAATTTCATAACTTTCCCGCAAGCGGTTCTATGGGCTGCCATAGACTTCCAGAGCAGAAGAAGTGGAATAATAATAAGAAGAACGCCAATGATTTCAATAGGTGCCTTTCAGTGCTTCTTGGCCCCTAATAATAATTTTTATTTTACAGAAAACCTTTATTTTGGGGTGGGGAAATGCCTATAACTATAAATCATTAGAAAGGAACAGTTCAGTACATTACACTAGAGTAAAATAAATGGATTATCATTTTACTTCAAATGTTTTCATTTGTTTTATTTAAAGGGGTCATATAATGGTACATGCACTTTTACAAGTTGATTGTACTGAAATGTGTGTTGGCAGTGCCTGTACACAACCATCATAAAATGATAAAAATCCATTCAGTGTTTTTTTTTTGTTAATCTCCTTATATGTTTTCCCCTCTCTCAAATCAAGCCGTTCGACCTAGTGACGTCACACGGTCGGACGCCCCTCCCATGATTGTTGATTGACAGCAGCGTTTCAACACAGACCCGTCCTCACTCATGAGCAAGCTGTCTGTCATCATAAGCTATGTTTCCATCCACACATTTTTATCCGAATTAAGTGATATCGAATGAAAAATGCCTTATGGAAACAGTAAAATTCGATTGAATTTCATGAATATCGACTCAAATGAAATACGGTCGGTCTCAACGGATTTTATCTTGATCGATATACGGCTTATGCGATAAACGCTGATGAAAACGTTATTTGCCGAATAAATAATGAATTGCGATTAAGTTTTAGGTCATTTTATGGTTGCAACCCGCCACAAAACATAGAAGAAGTTTTAGTTCATTTCCGCCCCGGGATTTCCGCTCTGTTTGCACCTCTTATATACTGTCTATGGTTTGCACACATTTCGGGTGTCAACAAAGACAGAAGTGGACAAACGAGGAGACGAGATACTTTTTGAATTTAATTTACCAGAAAAATAAAACGGCTATTTTAGATAGCAAAAATCTAAGAAATGCCATAATAGTCAAATAATGTCGCTATCAGCTGGCACATAAGCACTATTAGATTCCTGCAACGGGTCGGGTACCCGCATGAAAAGTGGCTAAAACGGGTGGATTGTGACATTCCTAAAATTCACTGGCGGGGATGCGGGCGGATAATGAACTCCTTGCGGGCGGGTAGCGGATGAATAATATGTGCAATATTTGTATGTCTAAATTAGCCTACCATTACACATACGCAAATATGTGTTTTAGTCGGCCATCCTTAAAAATATTCTTGTTTGCCGTAACCCGACCGACCCTGTCAATTTAGGACCGACCCAATTCATTTTTTTCCCCCTTTTAGTCCTACCGACTTGCCGGTTGTAAACTTACGTTAAGACCGACCGATTTTTTTTTTTTTACTCTTCCTGCGAATGCAATAAAATATTAATTATATTTTAGTAGGCTAAGTATTGTGAATATAAATTGCCCATAGGCCTACATACAAACGTAGGCTATGCTCTTTCTTTTAAATAAAAACCCGTGGCGTCAGATTAAGGGCTGTAGGCTATATGCGAAATGAAACCGAAATCGCGACACTCTGGCCACGAACCTACAATTAAAACTTTCACAGAGATCTCAAACAGGCATTTAAAACACCAAATATTAAGAATTGATATATCAAGCAAAATAATATTCAATGATTGATCGAAAATCTTATCTCTCCCCCCACATGCTCACCGGTAACGCTCCGACATTAAATTTCTCTGTACTGTAGGGCAGGCTAATAGGCCTATGTGTTGTAGCCCAGTCATTAAAAAACGATTTAGTTTCATATTCATGTTTAAATAAAATAATATATATATTTTTTAAATTTCATGTTGATTATATGAAAAGTGAAAAGTATGAATAAGATAAGATGATCCCGAATAGAGACAAATGGAGTGGGCAGACATGATTTTGACCACTTTATTAAGTTTGTTTTTGTAAAAAGCCTTTCTTTAAAGTGAATTTTGTTTTGTATTAATTGTATCTTAATTTTAATCAATGTTTCATCAACCAATTTCCTGGATTTAATAAATAAGAGCTAAAGAGCAGGCAATATAATCAGGACACGGAGGCGCTGGCGCGTGAACTGGAGGTAGCCTAGGCTACTTGAATGGCGCAAAACAAAACTTTAGCGCTCATTAGCCCATTCATGAGGCTATTGTGATGTAGAGAGATATGCCAGATAAAAAATAAAGCACTTTAATTGGAATGAAGCTTGTGTGTGATTTATCGCGGGCACGGGTCGGGTAATGGGTCAAATATTAACGGGTCTGGACGGGTGCGGATTTAATTGTGATATTATCACGGGTGACGGGTCGGATCTGGTGCTGAACTTTGCGGGTACGGGCGGGGGCGGGTCTCCAAAAATGGACCCGTGCAGGACTCTAAGCACTATTAAAACTTGTGCAATATTGATCATTTGTTGGTAGATGGCGCGATCCATTTTGTCTAGCAAAACTTTGTTCGCAAATGTTTGCTTAAATGTTGTGCGATTCAGTGCGAAAATGAATGGAAACTTCGATATACCAATTTGATCGCAAAACAGCATGTGACGTCATTATGCACAGGTTTTTATTCGCTTTAAAGCCGTTGGATGGAAACACACTTTCACCAGCTTTATTCGCATGAGTTTTTTTACCGAACTTCAGATAATTCGATTGACAAGTGGATGGAAACTTAGCTATAGTCTTATGCATTGTTGATACGCTGGAGCACTGTCTATGAGCAGAATGGCGCCTAAGCGATTGTGGTGTTCTGTTCTTGGGTGTAATAAGGAACACAGCAGTCATTTTGATGTTCCTAAATCCGAACCGCTGATGACGCAGTGGCTGAGTTTTGTTTTCAAAGGGAATATTCCCCACGATCAACGTCAATGCTTTCATGTTTGCGCGAATCATTTCACACACCAGACTGCTTTACAAAGGAGGGTCAGTATACTGCTGGTTTTGCTAAGAAGCTGCTCCTGAAAAAAGGATCGGTACCAACTATTCGTGTTCCTGCTGCACCTCCAGAAGAAGAAGTGAGTGTAACATTTTATTAACCTTTATATTAATATTTATATTAATCTTTGCAAATCGCTAGCACGCTTCACGATGAATGCGGCTATTTTTACACTCAGGGAACATTACGGCATGTTTTCTATGTATGACGTTCTCAATATAATTCATAATCCCACGTTTATAATGAACAACGCGTTATGGTTATTGTGTTATTACAAACGGTGTAAGCACAGAACAGAGGGGTGGGGTGAGCAAAGCTCATTATCATTTAAAGACACATGCACTTAAACAGCGTGCTGAAAACAGAGTTGTTTTTGACCAGGTTAAATGAGTGTTTTCTTACAATACTAATAAGAATTTTTAATTAAAGTATATTACAAACTTTTAATTTAGACCCTAAAGAATCATATTAGCTTGTACAAAAATGGCATTATATGACCCCTTTAATGGACAGCGCGAGTGACCCAAACTTGCTTGCAGAGACCATTTACTAAAGTGATCGAGCCGCTCCCCACCATGAAACATTATTGTTAGCACATAAACATCAACGTTTGAGCAGATATCCAAGATCACAGTATTTCATAGTAAACACTGGTCTAAACATTATAATATTCATCATGTTAGTGTAAACACTCATGCTAGCCTACTTTTATATCAGGTTGTGTTTTATATTATAAAGCATAAAAATATCCTTGTGTCGTACATGTATATTTATGTAGCATTTAAAGGTTTCCTACCTGTCTATAGTTCATATTTCAACTTGTTTCCATCAATTACATTTTAGTCTGGCACCAGTTCAACTAATACAATACAAAGTTTATGCAACAATAACATGTTAACTAATATAAGTGAGAATACATTTCTTACCTTAGAAATCTTTCTCATCTTCAAATCGCGTTGTTCTTCTTCTGAGGTAAATCCAAGGTAAACTCACAGCGTGTCTTCCAAACTCGATGAAAGCACAGGAATGAAGAAGTTTGATGCTTTGTTTTGACGTGATGGGGGCGTTTACAGGTTTGCGTTCCTTCACGAGGACGATTAGCATGTGAATCGCTTGTGCGAGTGTTGGTGTGGTCACATTAGAGATGAGCAGACACTTGAGAACCTGTACCTCTCGTTGGTTTCATACGGATTTCTTAGAGAATATTTGTTTTTGATATGAATTATATATTTTAAAAATAGACACTTCAAGCTTTCTAAAGATATGTTAGACTTGCTGTGTAGCAAGTATTCGCTGAGTTTCAGTTCATTTTCTGCCGCGTTTCAGAATGGACTTCACACTGAGAGAGATGGCAGAACACGCATCATGTTTGTTTTCTATATTTTATGAAAATCACAACATTTTGTTTTTATTATATGTACACAAATAAAAGTAGACATTAGCAGTTTTGAATTATATATAACACTTATACGTATGACAAAAAAAATCGACAGAGTTATTTGAGTCTCTATTGCACTGATAAGAAAAAAAAGCGATGCTGTCATGCTGGTCGACCCCTGGGGGTTAAAGAAGATTAAAGAAAATAGTCCAATGCAGTGGTACAACGAGCACACTCAGGCCCTCAAGAGAGCAGACAGAAAAATGGAGCGCAGCTGAAAGGAAACAAAACTAGAGGTTTTTCGCATTTTGTGGAAAGAGAGCAAGATTGTGTACAGAAAGGAATTAAAAACTGCTAGATCTGTTTATTTTTCATCTCTCCTAGAAGAAAACAAACACAACCCTAAGTATTTATCTGATACAGTGGCTAAATAAACAGGAAATAAAGTGTCAACTTCTGCAGTTTCTAAACAGCATAGCAGTAATGACTTTATGAACTTCTTTACTCACAAGATTGATATTAGGGAGAAAATTATAACTATGCAACCATCTACTATAGTATCGCATCAGACAGTGCATTGTAGTGTCGCTGAGGAAAAATTCCATTCATTCGCTGCTATAGGAGAGGAAGAATTGTCTAAACAATTTAAATCATATAAATCAACATCATGTATGATAGAACCTATAAAGACTAAGCTACTAAAAGAGATGCTTCCAGAGGTCATAGATCCTCTTCTTAAAATATTTGTCATTAGGATATGTAACGAAAACTTTTTAGCTGTCTATTATTAAACCTCTAATGGCGCTTTTCCACTTTATGGTACGGTAAGGCTCACTTTGGCACTTTTCCACTGCATGGTACGATATGGTACAGCTCGGCTCAGCTCACTTTGTGACGCTTTTCCACTGCATGGTACGGTTCGGTACGGATCGCTATAAATGGTACCACTTCTGTTGAGGTTCCAAGTGTACCGTACCGATACCAAAATGTGACGTGAAAACACTACAGATCACTGATTGGTCAGAGAGAATCGTCACTGTCAGCGTCATTGGATTTGCAACACGGGACACCAAACCCGCTAGATTTAAACAGTCAGCAACAGCCACCGCAGTATTATTGTTAGCACAGTTTTTATTAAACGACTTGCTTGAAAAAATGAAAGAAGAAACTTGGTGAATCGTGGTGACGGATCAGTAGACGAGGTGCAGACGTTCCTCTCGTTGGTAGCCGAGGAGCGGATCCAGCGAGAGCTGGATATTGCGACCAGGAATGAAAAAGTTTTTCAGCAACTTTAATGAGCAGTCTAAGTCTAGCAGTCTGTGTTCCTTTTTAGTAAGAAATGGAATTTGATACCATTGACCACAACATTGTTTTGCATAGATTTGAAAATGATGTTGCCATTAGTGGAATTGCATTAGCATGGTTTAAATCAAACTTATCTGACCGTTATCAGTCTGTAGCAGTAAATGAAGAGATGTCATATCGATCACAAGTTCAGTATGGAGTACCGCAAGGCTCAGTACTAGGACAGTTTTTTACCCTGTACATGCTACCCTTGGGAGATATCGTGAGGAAGCATGGCATTAGTTTTCACTGTTATGCTGATGATACTCAGCTCTATATTTTTTCGCGCCCAGACGAAACTTACCAATTCACAAAATTAACGGAATGCATAGCTGATATAAAAAATTGGATGACTAGTAATTCCCTACTACTTAATTCTGAAAAAAAAAAAGAGTTTCTTATTATTTGGCAAAAAAACCTCTGCACGTAGTAACCTAGAATACTGTCTGACACTTGATGGCTGCTTTGTCAAGTCTTTGTCGTCAGTAAAGAAACCGGGGTGTGCTCTTTGATACCAATCTTTCATTTGAAAGCCGCATTTCTAGCATATGTAAAACCGCATCCTTCCATCTTAAAAATATATCTAAATTACACCATATGCTTTCAATGAAAAATGCGGAAGAGTTAGTTCATGCCTTCATCAGACAAAAAATGTTGTGCTTTTTAATGTTAAATTCATCAATCTGGTGCAAATTAAACAGAAAAATTCAAACCTCTTTTAGTTACAGTGTCTGTCTACATTACTACTACATAATAATAGTTATAATATTAATCCCATGATAGTAATAGCCAAATGTTGTAAAACAAATGCACTGAAAAATAAAGGAAACTTTCATAATTAGTTTGTACTAATTTCTATACTTGAAAGAGTATATTTCTATACTTCACATTAAAGATGTGATTGGGCTAGCCCAGTGTCAATCAAGAAAAGAACCAATGGGCCGCTGATCTACGCGTTTCATGGGGTGTCAGAAAAAAACTAATGCTGACTTTTTTTAACCAATGCATTACACACTAATTACGCACTAACCCAGCGCCGCCAATTAAGCAAAACGAATGGGCCGCCGATGTAAGACTTTTATTGGCCGTTAAGACAAAAAACAAAACAAAAAAGTATGCGATGTATCGGCCCAAAAAGCACGTCGGCCCACCGGGAATCTCCCGGTAGTCCCAATGGCATTAGCCTACATGCCAGGACGTCACACAAAACAAAATCCTACCTGTTGCCTTTCACCATCCACTTATTTAGCTGCTGTCGCATCAATTGACATGCCATCTCCTTTCCCCTCTTTCTTTTTCTATTTTTAGCCCCCGACAGCTTTTTTGCTTAATCCATCTTTTTCGACGACAACTCGCTACTCGTTCCTGCTCGCACAGTGCTCACGGCGCCCGCTCGCGATATTATCTCGTTCTCTTCTATATCAAAATTAAAAATAATGACATTGGCAACATCGCTGTCTGTATCTGACAGGACAATTAACATTGTAAGCTAACTTACCTCAGGCTTGCTTTCCGACGTGCGGTTCTTTGTTCGGCAGTGTCTGTCCAGTTGTCAGACTCACGGTGTAAAAGACTTTGAAAACAATTCTGCCCTACTCTGACTCGGATTGGCTGTCAGGTTTCGGCATTAGGAATGATGATTGTTTTTTTAAAGCTGCGAAGTTTATGGTAACTATAGAGATATAGCGGGTAAATGCTATATACCCGCAAATTTAGCAAATCTGTATGTGACCAACTGAGCAATTCCCTTGCTAAATGGATTGCAATGTCCTGCAGACCAGTTTTGGTGACAGAAGCCTGGGGGTTAGCAGAGGTTTTGCAAATAACCTCTTCAGACATAACATATAACCCGTCATTGCGAAACACCATTATGTTAAAAATCCAGCAGCTGTACAACACTGAAAAAACAAACAAAAGGAGATGGTGGAAATGGAATATATCGCGCTGATAGGGGATCACTGGACTTCAGTTAGCAATCACAATTACCTTGGTGTTACGGTACACATCATTGACTGAGTGGAAACTCCAATCATTTGCGTTAACAATGCTAAAAATGGACACCAGGCATTACGCCGATGCGTGCGCCCAGCAGTTTTTGTCTGTGGCGGAGTCATGGGGAGTAAAAAAAAAAGATCACCACAGTCGGCACAGACAGCGCCCGAAACATGATTGCTGCGGCAAGAAAGCTTTCATATGAGCACATGCCTTGTGTTGCTCATATGTTACAGAGAAGCATCACTGTCTGCCTCGCAGAAAATTCAAGACTGCCTTTAAAAAGGACCTGTCTTAACGGCAATCAAACCTCAACGATGGATGGCTCAACATAGCTTCAGCACTGGACCCACGCTTCATGGACTTGAAGCATCTTCAAAGAGGAGATAGAGAAGAGGTGTGGACCAGCCTTGAGGTACTGCTGCAAAATAAACCCAGTACGGCCACCCCAGAGTCTGCAGAAGAGCCACTGAAAAAGAGAAGCCTCCTACTCTTTGCTTCAGACAAAGACTCAGATGATGATGACATGGTGGAACCAAGCAGGGCTCTGAACCGCTACAAAGCAGAGTCCAATATCAGCATGGAGGAATGCCCGCTGCAGTGGTGGACAACTCATGCAGGAGCCCATCAACAGCCATCTGTCCTGGCTTGCAAATATCTGGTTGCCCCTGTCTGTCCCTTGTGAGAGACTTTTTTCACTTGCAGGTAACATAGTCCAAAAAAGAGGGCAGCCTTGAGCTCTGAGAATGTAGAGAAGCTACTTTGTCTCAGTGACTGGCTAAAGGAGAAGTAGAAGTGAGGCAGATGTGTCTGACTACAACTTAAAAATGAGAAATGGTTGCTTTGTTGATTTTTTTTGTGAGAAATGTGGTAAAAGGGGCTGATTTTTTATTTTTAGGTTTTAGGTACATTAAGGTTTTATGTTCAATTACACTAAAAAGCCCTGGAATTGATATTGCACTATGTTAAACTTTTGGTCTCTGTTGCCTGAGTTTATTTATGGCACATACAAGAAAAATAGTGTTGAGGGGAGTGTTAATTTATTCATTGTGTCCCCTAGGTTATAACTGTGGCCTGAGAAGCCTTGTATGTACAGTGAAAAAAATCTTCTTCCTGAAGCACTTTTTAATTTATTTCCTCAGCATATTAGGTCATACTGTTGATTGTTATGGCCATTATATGAACAGTGAAAATAATAATAAAAGAGTTTTTGAACTTTAATGTCACTAATGCTGATTATTTATTGATTCATTTGAATTGAAATATTTAAAATACTTTCACAGCAAAAATTATGTATGCGATTCATTTAGATTAATTAATCACAGAGTATGTAATTAATTAGCTAAAAAATTGTAATCGACTGACAGCCCTAATATATATACACTACACACAAATAATATACAATTAAATTATGCTTATTTTAAATATATTGTGCAGCTTTTTAATGGGGCAACAAGATATGATAGATAAGACAAAAAAAAATAGGCAAAACCATGATAATATGAAACACTTCAAAACAGAGTGGCACAAAGCACGCATGCGCATCGCGGGTGCAGAATGATGTGCTTAACCCTCTGGGGTCTGAGGTGTTTTCTGGGCCTTGGAGGTGTTCTGACATGCTCTGACATTTGTGCTTATTTCTGTTACTTGTGACATTTTCATGGCTAAAGTCTAATTACACTGTATTCAGCACAAACTCTGCTACAATAATATATCAGCAGCATGTGTGTAAAAGTTTGTTGTTTTGAGATAATGACATTTATGCGTGGTTTGTGAAAATACAAAAAAAAATCTCACTGAAATAAGGTCATGAAACCCATACTGATTATTTCTTCACAAGACTTTTGAAAATTGTATGACGTAGCCTAGAATATTTGCTCTAAAACTATGTGAAAATCACCCTGACTGCTCATTCAGAGAAGACAATTTATTGATTTAAAAAATTTACGACCTGTTTTGTGTGAAAAAGCTTTATGCGGGAGCTCATTAATATGTAAGACAAACATATGTGTTTTTATGTTTTTCACACCTGAGAAAGACAAAGACCCTCCCCTAACGGCCCTATTAGGAGCTATCAGGCCCTATCATTCTGAGCAACCTTGCACAAAGAATGAGGAGATTTAAAAAAGAATGGCTTTTAGATTTTTTGGATTTATTTACAACACAACATAATCCAAAAATACAAAACAAATGACAAAAAAGCACTCATTGAAAACAATTATCCAAAGACAGAGACCTTTGTGCCATTCCTTAAAACGTACATACCTTTCATTTCCAAGGTGTTTGATTTTCACTTTACCATGTTCATGTACAGAGACTCATGTGGATGTTGAAGTCAGCAGGAGTGGCATCTGGGCCCTGAAAAAAAAAAAAAAAAGTGAACATACTGATATCAAGAGAAACTATAGGCCTGCACGATTTTGGGAATACATTTTAGATTTTTCTGGTTAAAATTGCTTTTTAAAATTCACAGAATACACACATACACACACACATAAATGTTTCCAACAATATATAATATAATGAACACCAGGTTTGTTTTGCCTATTTGTTGGCTATGCACAGTGCTGCATAAAATAATAATAACAATAACCATAGCAGCCTATAAATCTTCCAAAATATTTCAGTAACAACTAAGCTAGAGAAAAATATATTGATTATCATGTTAGTTCAAATGTTTCCATTCGTTATGATGATATGAAATGAGATAATAGTAAAAACATGAAGCCGTTTGGTGCTTTTCAAACGCGATCACGTTTGAATGTATCATATTTTGGATCGCGATCGCGTTTGAAAAGCACCAAACGGCTTTATGTTTTTACTATTATCTCGCGCTGAAATATAAAACATTATGGTTACCATATACATATCTACATTTGAGCAGATATCCACAAACACAGTAACAGTAAACACGGGTCTAAATATTATAATATTCACCATATATCTAGCAACAGTTCAACTGCAATGTGAAATTTATGCAACAATAACAAACTAATATGTAAGAATTTCTTACCTTACATCTTTCTTGTCTTCAAATCGCGTTCTTCTTCTTCTGAGGTAATTCCAATGTAAGCTCACAGCGCGTCTTTCAAACTCGACGAAAAGCAGAGACTTGTGAAGTGTTTTGGTGTTTTGTTTTTGAGGTAACGAGCGCGTTCGCGTTCCATGTGGAGATTTGCATGTGAATATCTTTTGCGCGAGTGGGCGTGTTCAAATAAAAAATAATTAGGAAGCGTTTGAGAAGCTGGACATCTTGTTGGTTTTATACAAATTACTTAAACAGAGAATATTTGTTTTCAGTTTGAATCCGATCATTTAAAAGTACACACTTTTTGTGTTTATAAAGGTATATGGCTCATAAATGTGTGACAAGTATTCGCTGAGTTTTGTTTCAATTTATAGACGTGCTCAAGAAAAAAAGTTCACCGCGACGGAGAGGCAGAACGCACACCCTGTTTATTTTCTTTATTTTACAAAAGCACAATGTTTTGATTTGATTGTAAGTGGACACATACACAAGTAAAAATATCACAGATTCTTTTTTTATATTTCTTTTTTCTGTATGACCATAAATGACGGAGTAATTTAAGTTTATAGTGCTACAATGTGAAGAAAATCCGGCAAAACGCGCCGGCGCGTTTGCCGACCTCAGAGGGTTAAAGCAACTTGAAGTCACAGTGTGCAGCGCTGCACAAGTGCGCATTTAAAAGTTCACGGTACAAAGCGAAGAAATGTCGAGCTCACAAATCCTAGTGTATATCTGTCCAACAGTTTATTGATCATGCGTTTCTTCACAGTTTTAAATTCCAGTTATTGTGCGTTTGATGCCAATTCATAGTCCTTGTGATGTGTGTGATCTAACAGGCACACGGTTGCAAAACCGTTTAGAAGTCTAGAAGTTTAGAAGGCGAAGCACTGCTACTTGGGCGGAGTGATTTGCTCGCAGCACCTGAGAAGCCCCGTGGTGAGGAGCAGAGAGTTTGCTCAGAGTTGGAATAAATCACTCCGCAGAAGTAGCAGTGCTTCGCCTTTAGAGAATATAGTTCCCAGTATGTATACGGTTAGAAGATGGCTGTGTCTCATGTGACCTTGTTATTTGTACACGCTGTGACTATACAAATCACAACATGAATAGGAAATAGGAATAGGAAAATGCTGGTGTCATTTTGTCACTTATTGGGAGCAGTATGCTAGCTGGAGCCGTTTACCTCCAAGTCTAAGCTAGACTAGCGGTGGTTTAGCAGACAGTTACGGCACGCACGGAGATGAAAAGAGTATGGATGGACTTATCTAACTCTGGGGGATATAGTGAATAAGCTAGTCAGCGTGTTCCTTTAAATCTAGACAAAAAACACATCTCTTTAACCTGGCATATACATAGAACATTATAAAATTCTATTATTCAAATCAGTTCATTATTATTCAAAATCAATCAGTGATTTTTAGGCTGCATAAACTAGTTCAGACGGAACCGGGAACACTTCCTATAACACCTGATGTACTCGTTACATCATAAGAAGAATGGCATCTACACTAATGTTAGTCTTTCTGTTTATTCCGAGGTTTACTGTAGTCAGCCGGATCCGGGCCTTATCCAGATTAGATGGTGGACCTGCGCCTAGACACGACCACAACACATTCCTGAAGAGTCAGCAGAAATTGTGTCAACTAGACCTAATCAACACGACAACCTTTCCTCAACCGAATCAACCGATTCCTCAACAAACCAGTCTCCATTTCGCCGATCTTCAACCAGATGTAACTGGATAAATATTCGAAATGTTCCAATCCAATCTGACTTCTGACCTGTAATGCTGCCTGAATCATATTCATACACTGTTTGTTCATTGGCCAGAGGAGAACTGGCCCCCTGACTGAGCATGTTTGTTCATTGGCCAGAGGAGAACTGGCCCCCTGACTGAGCAGGTTTCTCCCAAGTTTTTTTTTTTTTTCTCCATTCTGCCACCTGATGGAGTTTTGGTTCCTTGCCACTATCGCGTTTGGTTTTTGGCTTGCTTAGTTGGGGAAACTTAATATTCAACAATATGATCAATCTGCCTGCATTGACACAATTACATGAGAACTGAACTGAGCTAGACGATGACATCACTGTTTTCTCCAGAGCGGCTATATATATATAAATGAACTATATTAATAACTGTTTTTACAACAAATATGAACTATCACTGAACTTACTTAAGCTGGACTATGACGCTATTTTCTTCTAGATCTACTGTACACCAGAAACAAACTTGTTGCATTATTTTCCTGTTATCACTGTAAAGCTCCTTTAAAACAATCTGTATTGTAAAAAGCGCTTTATAAATAAAGGTGAATTGACTTGACAATGTATTTGTCTAGATTCATCATTCAAAAAGCAAAAATAAGACTGCAGGTACACAAAACCATTAACAAAGCAGCGCTTGCTTACCGCTTTGAATATCAATCATGCTAATCACGTTCTTTATTCCACTCTGCTCATGTTATAATGAAAATATTTGCACAGTGGAATGCTCTGGTAAGATGACGTAAAATTAGAACAGCTTTGCTTGCTTTTAGCACTTTTGCTCTCATTCTAGTGCACTGACTCGTTCATTAAACTGAACAGCCAATCAGAGTGTTCTCTTTCACCGACAGCCCAATACCGATTCTACATGTTGAATTGGCAAAAAACCCAGACAGCATCCGAGTAGAGCCAACGGTGTGGAACACACCGAAAAAACAAATCCGGCTGACCGACGGCTTGGTTTGTCCCGTATTTGGAAGCTCTGGTTCCCATAGAAACCCGAGACTTACACTTAGGACTGCACAGGCAGTGTTGGGAAGGTTCCTTTGGAAATATAATAGGTTACAGATTATCAGGTACCCTATTTAAAATGTAGTAAGTAGTGCAAATATTTAAATTACTTTATTAATGTAACTGATTACATTTGATTACTTTTCTAAATTTCAACTGTTAATCATTTTCAAACATTTAACCCAGGCAGGGTTAACCTTATAGTAGTACTCAACACTGATTACTCTCAGACTTTTAAAATACAAAATGTAGGCACAATATGTAATTTTTGCTGCTAGAGGTCGCTTATTCAAAACAAAGGCGTAGCTTGATGACACCTTGATTTCATGGAATCATGGGAGTTGTTGTCTTCACATTTACAGCCGGTGGAGAATACGACGGGACTCGAGCAGAAATCATATTCAAGGATGACCGGTAATGTATTAAAGATTTATTAACGTTATGAAAGCCGTTAGTAAAAAGTTGGTTAAATTTTAAAGACTTAACTGTGTTGAGCTATATAACAATGATTAGTTTTCTGTCAATGAATGTATGCAAACAGTTGTTCACCTGTCTAATAAAATACATGTAGGCCAGGCCTGATGCAAGTGTTTTTTGCTAGTTTCAGCAGTTATCATTTTCACGTCCTGCACCAAGCGCTAAAAACATAGCATGGCAAGAGCTCTCCAAGCTAAGTAAATATTAAGAATATAAACATATCTGGACGTATATTATCTAAGGAGAAAGAAGACAAGAAGACTTTAAGTTTAGCCCCTCTTAAGTAGAAAGCAGCCTACGAGGTATGTTTCTTTTGTATCCGGTTTCTGTGATATATTTCATGTGCATAGCTTGTGTCAACTAAGTGTGTAACTATAGTGGCATAATCTGAATTCAAGACATACATGCATTTTATTTATAGTATCCTTTTATTTTTGCTCTCTTTTCACCCAGTTCTCACAGGTGGACATATGATATGTTGTAGAAATAAAACCCCGTTTTTTAAACAAGACCTCGTGCTTCGTATTGACTACTACCCCAATAGTAATCGTTAACATTTTCATAAGTAACTCATTTAATTACAATTTTTTTCTCGATAACAGTAACAGCTTACAGTTACAATTATTGGTTACACTTTATTTTAAGGTGTCATTGTTACAGTGTAATTATATATTTAAGTACTGAGTAATATTAAGCAACTACATGTACTTACTATAGGGTTAGGGTAGGATTAGGATTTGGTTGAGGGTTAGTAGCATGTAATTATGCATAATTTACTGTTATTACTATGGTAAGTACATGTAACATATGTAACAAGGACACAGTGTTACCCAATTATTTTGTAATTAAATTAGTAACGCTGTTACATGTAACTAGTTACTCCCCAACACAGCGCATAAGCTGGCCTAGCTTGAAATATAATAATTTTGAATGCTATTTGAGCATAAGAAACAACATTTATGGGACAGTTCATGTCAATGTTGTTGCTGATTTGAAATATGTTATTTAATTGTGAGTTTGGCAAGCAGTTTTTGAAATTTCAGGATTCTCCCATTCAAATAGATAGGACTTGGTCTTGAATGGCCAAAATAGCTGCCCGGAGGCGTTGCAAATTTGGCCGCCGAGTGAACAGACTTTCCTTGAAAGAGACTTTGGTTTCGCTCATCTGGCTGTCGTCACTGAGTGACGGAAAACAACATAACATGTAGCAAAACATTTTTTACACTTAGGGTGGTTAGGGTGGTTACTAAGGTGTTTTACACCATGTCCTAACTACACGCGACGTGACGCCGCGACACACGATGAAAGGCATATTTTCCATGTTAATCAGAGTTTTTGTCCTAATCAGCCGCGACGGCGACACGCGACGATTCTATTTTAGAAACGGTTTCTATTTTTCTGCGACGTCGCGCTGGAACAACAAACACAAAGTGTGGCAATGATAATCTCAGGTACTGTTAATGTGCTTTTTTTAATGTTAAAAGCGTGTAATGTGACTTTGAATATTATTTATTGCTCCAACTTTGTAGCTGTAAAAGCAACAATGGATAATTCACCTCAGATCTTGAAATTAAACAAATGGAAACAACGTTCAAACTGTAAACAAACAAGTGTATTATTTGACAAAGATTGTTTTAGTAACTCAGCCTATGTACTGTATTTGAATAATGTTTAAATTAGTGTTGTCAAAAATATCGATATTTCGATAAATATCGATACTGAAATATCTGAACGGTACCAATACTAATTTCCCGAAGTATCGATACTAGCCGAACTGTCACTTTCACTTCTCTCCAAAGGCGCGTTGACAAACACCACACGCACACTTGTCTCCAGATTCGCTCTGGTTAAATAGCAAAAGTGAAGTGAATGGGTCCGATCACACCTGACGTGTTTTTTTGCAGTGAGAGGCGCCTATTTTCAATTGGTTTCCAGCGAGCACTCTGCGCGCTAATTATGCGCCTCGCGAGCCTTCCGTTTTAGTGATGAAAGCTACAGTTGCTTGAACGCCCGGCCCGGAGATTGCGATGATGGAGGATAAACTTGTGGTGCTCTCGCGGGTTACCAGGAGCTTAACGACTTCACGAACCGTAACTACCACAATGTTAACATAATAAACGCAGCGCACTGCTCGTTCTGTGTTAATGTAAGTGCTGTGTGCCTCGCGTTTTCGAACCTGAAAAACGCGTTAAGCCTTGTTTATACTCGACGCAGCCGCAAGATCGCGAGGCGCGCGCGGCAAAAATGACGTCATTGCGGAGTGGGCGGTCTCGCGCGTTGGGTTCGCAAGACCCAATTTCGCCTGGCGGTGTGCACGGCACTTTTTGTAACAACGCGCGCGGCGCCACATCCGAAGATGAACGACTTCGAGCCGAATCTGGCCGAGCTCGAATTTCTCACCACACCGGCACCCAGTTTGCAAGTCTAAATGAGTTGCTTACATTTAAAAAATGAGCATACAATAGCATAAAAAGTATGTTTAATGAACATAAAGGTCCATGTTTAATAAAAATGTTCACGAAACTTAATGAAATGTTTAGTGAAATTAGAAAATATGTAAGAGATTGTTAATTTATTTATGTATACACATTCTCATATCCATATATTTTGTTTTATTGTCACTAGTAATAATCTCAGGGTTTAGCCTACTGGGGTTTACACGATTCTTTCTGTAGTGTGGTATTGGTGGCGGTGTACTAAAATAAACATTGTCACGTGTGTATAGCTTCTTCTTCTAAACCGCTGATTCCTGATGGTTTAGAGGATAATTACTTGAGTCGCCCCCTATCGTTTCAAAGAATAGTACACCGGCGAGCGCGTCAAGTTTAAACGCCTCGTCCGTTTGCGGAGGTGCGCGCGCAGTCTGCGGAGACTCGCGCTGCGGAGCCAGGCGAAAGTATAAACAAGGCTTTAGGTGTGATCGGGGCCTAATATAGCAAAGCACATGAAAGACCGACGCCCGGATCAATATAAATCATTTTGAGAGGTTGGTAATGATAACTCTTCTCATTTTTACATTTCTGAAGCATTACCCAAGATGGTCTTTGTTGTTGATATGAGTGTGTGTCGTCTAGTTTTTTTCACCGTACCGTATTTTCCGCACTATAAGGCGCACTTAAAAGCCTTTATTTTTTTTCAAAAAACGACAGTGCGCCTTATAATCCGGAGCGCCTTATACATGGATCTGGCGCCTTATATTAATATCTGTAAAACAACCGCTGACTTAAACCTTGTTTATACTTTCGCCTGGCATCGGAGCGCGAGCCTCCGCTGACTGCGCGCGCACCTCCCCAAACAGACGAGGCATTTATACTTGACGCAACTGTTTTGTTTTAGACTGAACACCAGACCATACAACTGATTTAGACGCGCAAACTGGGTGCCGGTGTGATGAGATGTACTAATATCCGTCTGCTCGGGCAGATTCGGCTCAAAGTCGTGCATCTTCGGATGCGGAGGCACGCGCGCTGTTACAATGACGTCATTTTTTCCGACTTTGAGCCAAATCTGCCCGAGCAGACGGATATTCGTTTTTTTATTACCTTCGCGCTCATGCGGACGCGCTGAGTATAAACAAGGTTTTACAGCTCAGCCACTTGTTTTTTCATAATTTTTTGCAAGTGGTAGATCTTGGTTTACATTTGGACTTTGGATGTGATCTTAGGCTTGAAAAGGTTGGTGACCACTGCATAACGCAAACCCAGTCAAACGTTTGACTGCAGTATCTTCTATTCTATGCGCCTTAAAATCCGGTGCGCCCTATATATGAAAACAGTTCTAAATCAGGCCATTCATTGAAGGTGCGCCTTATAATCCGGAGCGCCTCATAGTGCGGAAAATACGGTAATTCTTAAAGTTAATCTGACTGAGGAATCTTAGACAAGTAAATATTTTTAAATGTGGTCAAATGTAAATTAACTTATGCTTATTTAACTTTATTCAAAATATTATTTAATTCTGTAGTTTGCCTTCATTAGCGATTATCAGTTTCTTACCAGTTTCTTACTCACTTATGACATAACCGAGAGAATACTTGCAGAGACGGGTAAAATGCGCCTCTCTCTCTTCGGGTGTGTGCGACTTGGGCACAGATAATGCGCGAGTCCTGTCTTTTTTCCTCTTCTTCCACGTTTAAAATTGTTTGAATGTGTAAATTGGCAAGACAAAACACGTCCAAATGATAAACTTTCACTCTATGATGTTTAAACTTAGCAGTTAATTCGCGAATCACATGCGTGCCGAACCATGGGGCCTGGTCCATACGGATAATGGATCAACTGCGATCCGTTGCACCCCTAAAATCAGCTGATCTTTCATTTGAAATGAAAGTCAGTCTGAAATAGGGTTGGGCGGTATTACGGTAATATCGGATACCGCGGGATCTTAAAATAGCACCGGTATCAGTTTCAATACCGTCATTACCGGCACTTATATAGCCTATAATATATATAATTTATTTATTGGCTAAAAAATGCTTATGTGTGGTTGCAGTTTGGCAATATTTCTGGTTCCAACCGAATGAGAAGGGAGAGGCGGTAAATACTGATGAGGCAATTTGTAAATTGTTCCATAAAAAGGTGACCGCGAGAGATGTAAACACCTCTAACCTAATGTCGCATCTCCGAAACTACCACCCACTCACTGCTGCCAGGATGCATTTTGTTCTCGAGTTCATTAAATAAGCGCGTTGTTTCGTATTGGTTAAAATATTATAATGTTATTTTTTCCATCTTTCTTGATTATGAAAAGTGAACAGCACAAATAAGATGGGATGCATCGGGAGTCAGACGATTTGACCACTTCAATAAATTTCGTTTTGTAAAAGGCCTCTTTAAAACGAATTTCGTTTTGTATAAATTCTATCTTAATTTTAATAAATTTTTCATCAACCAATTGCCTATATATTTAATATAATCATGACATGATGGGCGATGGCATGCCGCGGTCACTTTAACCGAAACTTGGAGATGGCGATCGTCAATTTCTTTAAACAAAACAATTCAAAACGAAAAGAAATATAGGGTAGCCTACTCTCTGATTAATCCATGATGTGCATTTCTCTCTATGGCGTTCACAGAGATGGCGATCGTCAATTTCTCAAAACGAAAAGACAAAGGCCACTCTGATTATTTAATCCATGATGTGCATTTCTCTCTAGGCGCGTTCATACGGAGATGTGATCATCAATTTCAGCAAACGAAACCATACAAACCGAAAAGAAATAGACTAGCCTACTCTCTGTAATCCATGATGTGCATTTCTCTCTATCGTTCACTATGGAGATGGTGATCGTCAATTTCTTTAAACGAAACAATTCAAAACGAAAAGAAATATAGTCTGATTAATCAATGATGTGCATTTCTCTCTATATGCGCGCTCACTACAGAGATGGCGATCGTCAACTTCCACCTTTACAGAAAAGTTTTATTAAAAATCAAATGGACACGCGTCACCGGATTACAAAGGCACTTCTTGCTTGTTGCACGCACACAGTATTATGTTGAATAATGGTGGGCTCGGGCTCATAATAACAGTTAATGCCGTCGACCGGACTCAGACACAACGTGCACGGCTTGATTTTTTTTTTTTTTTTTTTGCCCGATCTGGCATTCAGTTTCTGAACTGTGTAGGCACAAACCAACAGTTTGGTGACGCCGTCTGAGCCCATTATGTCATCATTTTTAATTAGTCACGGTAATACCGTATACCCCGGTAAAATTGGGAGGGGGTTTGACGGTATCAAAATTCGAATACCGCCCAAGCCTAGTCTGAAACAAACTAGCATAACTCAGAAACAAAGAGCACTTGTAAAAGATAATCCCACCTAGAGAACAAACACTTAAAATGTCAACGTTAGTCAGGTTTTAAAAGACGGATTGGTTTGGAGATGGCACAACTTGAGTCCCACGAGGAAAACCGCCAATGATATTTGTTTTACCCCCAAGACAGATACTTAAAACAGACCTCCCTCCTTTTTCTAAAGACCTCTGAGTGACCTCTTAAACACAGGATTGAAATCTCTAAGAAAATCCACAGAGATTTCCTTTTACATATCAAACTGCATCAGATCATTCCAAAACAATTCTAGACGGACTTAAAATCAAGCATCTTCTAATTGTGTTGCTATATCATGTCTACAATTTATGTGACTATTATGCTTAGATCACACACAATTCATGCAATTGCTAAAACCATTGAATGGTTGATTGGAAGTGAGTCTCGTTTACTGTGTGCATGAATGTCTTCTTATCTCTCAAATGGTGGCATGAATCCAATCTGTGTAAAATGCATCCTTTTCTTATAATAGAAATCATGTCTAAATTGTACTCTGCTAAGAGCGGTAAAGTTAAGAGCCCATGTGACTAGTCAGATAAAATGTAATTTATGTGAGAGGTGAAATAGTCACACCGCGAGCTAAAGAAAGGTCTAATTGGACAGAGCTCCTCCAAAGCTCTTCGCCTGGACCCGATGGACCCGATGACAACGCAGTGCTGAAGTGCCAACTAGTCTCTCCCTATGGAGGATCCCTTTTCCACTCTACAGATAAAGCAACGGGAAATTCGTTTCGCGTACCTACCCCGAAGTGACAAAATAAAATAAAATTCTGTATCAAAATTTATAAGGAAAGACCAGTACTTTGTTTAGGCTTGGTTTGTAGGGAATTACAAACCTGCGCACATATATTCAAACGCACATAACTATAGAACCAATTCTTAATGCGCATGTGAACGCCATCAGCGTTTCTCACAGGTTCGCGTTTAAAGTCTGCGTAAAGAGAACTCAGCGGCCCCTAATTTAATAACAAATGATCGTTGCGACAGAAGCGAATCAATCAAAAATAACTTTAGCTGAAAAATAACTTTATTAAAGAACCGCTATAAAGCCAAAACAATCTCTGTTACCATAAATTATACGTTTATCTCTGTAAAGCTGCTTTGAAACAATCTACATTGTTAAAAGCGCTATATAAATGAGGATGACTTGACTTGACTTGACAAAGGGCTGGACAAAAGTTTTGAGTTAAAAACTCAGGACACAAACTAAGTGAAAGACGAAACCACAGATCAGGATCATATGAAAATGGGTTAAGTCCGTGCAGCTTTATTCAAGCCATCTAACTACTCTCGTCTAGGGGTGTAATGCAATGCAAAATTCATTGCTTTAATTACAGATGGGTGGACCTCCCGTGCAACACAGTCCTTCATCACAATCACGGCACACTATATTACCGACAACTGGGTAATTTCAAATCCCGTTCTCCAGACACGCGCTGTCCATGAAAGCCATACAAATGATCTTCTGTCGGAAATACTACAGGGAGCTGAAGCTGAGTGGAAAATTGACAGAGAAAACGCGACTGTTCCCGTCACAACAGACAATGCCAAAAATCTAGTGAATGCAGTTAAAGCAGCCGGATTTTCACCAAACATTCGATGTTTTGCACACACAGTTAACCTGGTATCACAAAAGGGGATGGGCATTAACCAGATGTCATGGCTTTTAGGCAGAGTGAGAAAGGTTGTCACTTTTTTCCATCGAAGCACTAATGCTGCAGCAGTGCTCAAGGACAAACAAGAGATGTTCCAACTGCCTCCATACAAGCTGATCCAGGATGTCCCCCACCAGGTGGAACTCAAGCTATGACATGCTTGAGCGCTACCTTGAACAGCAGGCTGCTGTTTTCTCAGCACTTACAGACAGGAGTGTTAAGAGGAACATTTAGGACATTGTTACTCTGTCTGATGAAGATGTAAAAGTAGCTGAGGACATTGTTCAGGTTCTCAAACCACTGAAAACGGTAAGCTCTGAAGTGGTGACTTTTTTAACTAGGGATGACACAGACCAAAATTAGAGACAACAAATAAGAAATGCTAGGTGTAGATTGATAAAAATGCCCATCTTCCTACCTTCTTTGTAGATGAAATTCATTCTCTGATCCTTTTTCGTAACACTTACGTTAGCTACCCATGTTGCCAGATAATGTAGCCTATACATTGTGAATGTCAAAAATGTAGGAGAATGTTTTCTGTGTATTTTCACAAATTGTTTTATTTGAGGAAAAACATGAAAATGTAGATATGGTTTAATTTTAGTTAATTTGATATAGTTGATTATTTTTGTTCACTTGGGCGAGTTAATATTGCACCTCAAATGGCAAGGAAATATATTAATGCTAATATTAATAAGCAAATCCCCGCACTCTGGTATCAGTATCCAGGAGATTTTGGTAATGAAGTGCATATTTGACAGAGGAGAAGGGGGTAAGATTGTCATAGAATTATTGATATGTATTTGTTTTAAATAATAAAATATTGTTAAATGCCAAAATGAATAATTTAATGTTGGCATATTTTAAAAGAATCTTGGGTCCGTTCTGTAAAAGCACATATATTTCAAATTACCTGACACCCGAGGCAACTAATATCAGACCTGACCCGGGTCCGATAACCATATACACCAACCAAGAGCAGTGAATGATGTTTTTATGAAAGATATGAGCAGTGAATGATTGTTTGAATGACTTTTTTCTTTTGTGGTTTGAATAACATTAACAACATCGTCAGGAACAGGTCAGACTATATGAGGCTGTTGTCACTTTAACACCTTATACTGTGTTTACATGAATACTCACCAGGATGGGCATTTTAAAACTTAAGTGTGTGTATTTGACCGTTCAAGCACAATAAGCAGTGAAAGTAAACTAAATTCAGCACTCATGCACTTCGGGTGCACCACAGAAAGTCACCTGTCAGTACCGAATTTAGTCCTCTTTTGAGGTTTTTTGTGCTTTTAATAACTCATCAAGCACGTCCCACTCTTTCTTCTCATTAATCCATGTTCCTTTGCTGCCCTGACATGATTAAGCAGTCTTGCACTGCACGGATGTATTTACATACAGATAAACTATGTAGAAAAAATCTCTATCGATTGACATCATCATATCAGTCAGCCCTACGCCCCTGACATGCTCTAGCGCCCACACTTTTAAAACCCCTGATATAGCTCTTTATACAATACAGATCATTTCAAGGCAGCTTTACAGTGATAAACAGGAAAATAATGATTCAATGATGCAAAAAAGCTGTAAAGCAGCTCTAAAAAGACAATAGTAAACCGTCAGTATTCAGGTGAAATCAGTTAAGTGTTGATTCATTTCAGTTCATTAACTGTGTAAAGTTCATTAATTATGGAATGAGTTCAATTCATCTATAAAGCAGCTCTGGAGAAAACAGTGATGTTATCATCCAGCTCAGCTATCATCCAACAGTCTCAGTACAGTCAAGTCAATAATATTGCTGAATATTAAGAGTTCCCAACTAAATAAGACAAAAGGCGACAGTGGCAAGGAACCCAAACTACATTGGAGACAGAATGGAGAAAAAACCTTGGGAGAAACCAGGCTCGGTCAAGTGGACCAGTTCTCTTCTGGCCAGACACAAGAACATGGTGTGGTTTAATCCCTGTGGTATGCAGATAGCCTGGGTGTAGTTATCTTAAGTTCGAGTGAGACAAAGAAACATGGAGAAAGATAAACACACAGATCAGGAGAACTAGGACTGGGCAATAGGCTATATGATTTATTTTGACATCTACACAGAGCAGGGCTTCTTAAAGTTACTGTGATAAAGAATTGAATGGATGAATAATAAAATAGAGCATGAGACATGCTTGATGTTAAAAAGTGTTTGCATACAAAGTCCAATAAGCCGCAAAAAAGAACTCTGTTGCAGTTCATACGTGCTGTCCTGACACACACAAAGCACGCACAGAACGCCTTTTGTCAGTCAGCATGAGAGTACTGAAAGTTATCTTTTGAGCTTGAATGGTCAAATCCAGACATATTTACACAAGTGAATGTAGCTGGGAATTAAATCAGATGTGTCAATATATTGGATCCACACATTAGCTATTAAAGTGACAGCAGACTAATATGCCTGTTGTTAATGTTGATCAGACAACAATAGAAAAAGAGAAAATCACTCACTGCTTTTAACTGAATCACTTTTGTAGCTTTAATAAGAAACAGTGCATAATTAAATCATACAGTTAAGACTACAGAATGTTTTTATTCAATTAAACTGTAATATTTCCTGCTTGAATACTACTGTTAAATAGACTTGCTTGCTGTAGCTGAAAACCTTACATTGTCATTTATATTTTTGACATTGTATTTGTTCTATTGTGAAATAAAATTACTCATAAAATTACTCATTGTCACATAGAATTTGGTTATACTGCTAACATCAATTTTACCATGTCTAGTTAACTATCTTTCAATGATATCTCTCTGATAAACGGAGATGCATTTGAAACAAGCATAATCTTTTTGGCCAGTTGGACTAAAGGCATTACTAGGGTAAACACATTTTTAACAACAATACCTTTCACTACTGTTCATCCTATCTGAGGACAAAATGCTAGTGTCCAACACTGAGGCAACTGCAATAGTAGCTACATTTCTCAACACAACAGCATTCATAGGGATGAAATTAATGCCAAGTCAAAGTGTTGAATTGTCCAAACTTAGAGATGCTGCCATATCGACAAGCTCCGCTAATCAACAGCACTCTTAGTGAACACTTCCAGTTGTTTTACAAACTGTTTGCCCAACAAAACCTTCTCTCAAACAAGCAGCAGAAACAAGAGAATATATTGAAACACTCCCTAATTTAATTCTGCTGAACACAAAAGAATATAATTTGAAGAATATAGGTAACCATTAACTGTGTGGTTATACATAATCTTCAAAATATCTTCTTTGACTTCCAAAAGAAGTCAATGGGGCCCATCAACTGTTGACATTCTTCAAAATATCTTCTTTTGTGTTCAGCAGAAGAAAGAAATTCATACAGGTTTGGAACAACTTGAGGGTGTCAATGATAACAGAATTTTTATTTTTGGGTGAACTATCCCTTTAAGTCATTTGCAAACACATAACATGCAGATAACAAGACTAACAAGACTCCTCTAGATTTACAGGCATTTTTTTAGAACCTGTTATTTATATTCTACAATAAAAAAAAATTAAAAAAACTGTCAATATTAAGTAATTCATCTCTGTCATGTTCCTTCTGTCCAGTTTTTACTGTTGCAGAATGTATGACAGAATGAAAGTGTCACAAACACAACACACTCTTTTAGCTTAAGATTATTTTTTATGTTTAAGTTCTTTCCCTATATTCCATCCCTCCCTCACTGAGCATTTTCTCTTCTGGCAGACACATGCTTTGGTTCAGAAGGATGGACAACCCCCCACTGCTCTTATCTGCCCAGCGCTTGACCAGCATGTTTACTAACAAAAATCAATATAACATTACATAAAGAGCCTAATTAATGGAGACAGCACTGCAGCCCAAACACATGCACAAACCCCATCATATCAACTCATAAACACACCTCAAAAAAACTTTAATTTGCAGCTCGAACAAGTTTTAGACATTTAAGAGCAGAACTGTATTTCTCTTTAATAACACACAATGGGCCTCATTCATGAAACACAAGCAGAATGATTTTTAATGTAAATAGTTCATAAAGCCGTTCTGTTCCGTTCCGTAAAGCCGGATTCATGAAAGTGTTTGTATTTTCAAAATGTTGAAATTTCGTATTTTGTGTTCTTCATTTTCTATTTTCGTTTTGTGTTCTATTAGGCAAATTGATGACAGTGATATTTCACAAGTTTGTTTGCCCATATAGCTAGGTAATTTGAAACTATTGAGATTGATGACCGGCATTGATTTTGGCATTCTTTAAATATCGGCCAAAATGTTTTTTTCTGTTTGGCCGATGGTTCGAATGGCACTGAGAACGCCAGTGCCAGAGGCCACAGCACTCCCATTCTCCATCTTCATTAGTTTGTAAAATTAGTGCTACCTTGTCTTTATTTGAAAAAATCAGATTCCCAAAATGCCCAAACTGCCCTGTTGGTTACAGTGTTTACTTCCTTTTATTCATATTTTTTTTTAACAATTTCTTTATTTGTGAAAAATACTGTAA
Organism: Scardinius erythrophthalmus; assembly: GCF_964197995.2. Lineage (NCBI taxonomy): Eukaryota > Metazoa > Chordata > Actinopteri > Cypriniformes > Leuciscidae > Scardinius > Scardinius erythrophthalmus. The sequence goes on from NC_138242.1 coordinate 12,985,322, forward strand.
TAGGATTTCAGAATCAAAAAGCTGAATCAATAAAATACAAGTTTTTACAGATTTGTTTTTGTATTCATTTTCAAAATATTTTATCTCCAAATTATTAAATATTAAAACAAATATAAATTATAAATATATCAGTTTTATATCGGCCATCAGCCACAATGTCAGTAACCATAGCAACCAAAGCTTAAGCTGGAAAAATGCTGTGCCTCCAGTACTCTCAAGTTCCCCCAGCTGGCCGCTTTCAGCTGGCTAAAAACGCTTAGGTAGACACATTTTAATTGAATATTTTTTGTAAAGCAAATGACAAATTAGTCTATTTTGCATTTATGCTATACTGGAGCCAAACCTGAGAAGGGAGACCAGAAGTTTTCACAGCATTCCTGGACATATAAGTTATGTATTTGTAATCCATAGACGGGGATCATGCTAATTATGAATGCGCGTGCAAATATATATATATATATATATATATATATATATATATATATATATATATATATATATATATATATATATTCACACGTTTAACTATCAAATCTGGTGTTTACGAAGCATTTGTGAATCCGGAAGAGAGTTCTTGAGAATTACTCAGTATTTACTCATATTTACGAAAGTTTCATGAATGAGGCCCAATGTTTACAGCCCTTATGAACTCACTGCTGTTTAACATCTGTACTAATGACATAATCAGCATCATCTTGCACGAAACAGCCAAAAAAAAAAAAAAGAGTCCAATAATGTTAAAGCTACACTGTGTGATTTTTACCCCCATCTAGCGGTGAAATTCTATATGACTACCCAATGAATTTTAGTTTCTGTTCCTCTCAATTCCGAGGGCGTTTTAACTCCTACGGTGGCCGTATTATTCCAAGATTAACATGGCTTCCAGTTATCACTTCGTCCATGACAATAATAAACAATACGTCTAAAATGAATAAAACTACAGGACAGATGTCAGGAGGTAAACGTCACCCTTGGAATCGGCTATCCCAGCATAATCAGATTAGGCTAACGTTACAATGTGTACAAAGTAAAAGCTATTAAAAATAACTAAAACGTTCAGTGTCCTTTTTTATATATAGCTTAAAAAATTGCGCCTTTAAAACTATTCATCACCTGTGATCCGTCGCAGCACAGATTTATGTTACAAGGTAAACAATACTTTTTCACCATTGACGCGAGGATGAAGTTATACTAGAGGTCGTTCTGGCGTTATGCACAACCAGGCTATGGTTAGACAAGCAACTATAAAACTTCAAATTTACACAAATGAATTACAACAGGCTGAATTACCTGTCGAGAAGAAAGCAGGCAACCTCGGCGTCCGTTTTAAAATCTTTTCTCCTCATGAGCTCTTTCCATCTGGGAAAAGTTACTCCAATATTGACTATGGTCTTGCTGATTTGTCTGTCGCGTTGACGTTTTAATTCTCTCTTTCAAATGTGAGTACGCACACACACACACACACACACACACACCACACTATCTTTCAAATCTGCCGGCACTCGATCGCGAGCTCGCGAGTAATCTCCCCCTCGCATTCGTCACGGTGTCACTGAGTGAAAAACGCAAAAGGCGAAGCTTGAATTTACAGGCATGTCCCTCTTTGGCTAATGTAGTTTCAAGATGGAGGGGCAACATGGCGACCGGCATTCGAACCCCTTACCCGTATGTACTTTCAATGGCAGATTATAAACTTAAGAGAATACTTTATTACTTGAAAGAAGTAAATATACATTAATGAGCCATATTTTTGAAAGAACTAAGTGTTTTTTGCTAAGAATCAACTAAAAAAATTACACCGTGTAGCTTTAAAGAGAGCTCTGTGTGTGTGTGTGTGTGTGTGTGTGTGTGTGTGTGTGTGTGTGTGTGTGTGTGTGTGTGTCCTCTGTCAGCTGGCTGCCACTTTGAACTCTGATCAAATCAGCCTTATAAAACTCATGACAGCCCGACCGCTCTCTGCGACCCAATAGAAAGAGATTTTAATTAGGTAACAGCAGCAAACACACACAAACACACACACACACGCGTGGCTGTGCACACTAATGCCATCTCCCCTGTAGCACTAGTTACTAAATACAAACTATTTTGGCTCTGAAAGAAGCATCTATTTAGAAATCATCCATAACTTCTCACAAGTGATGGTGGAAACTCTTGCCTTCTGCATTAAATAATGCTCTTTAACTATTAAAATCTTTCATTATCTTTTACTATTAAAATATTTGACTGTGTACATCTGTTCTTACATGCAAAATATTCTCCATTCCATAATAAATTATTTTAGCCTTGAAATGGGTTATAGCATATGACTGGGTCATACATAAAGTATACTTTTGTATTTGCTTGTATCAATAAATCATTCAGAAATGAATTAAAATGGTGAGCTCAACCACCATTGGTAACAGGTAGATTCAAAACATTCAAGAGTGAACTACAGTAAAAATACAGGCAGAACATCCAGTTAAATAATTAAGGCATATTTTTCTGCTGTTTTTTCACTAATGGACACAGAACTGAAAATTAAAGAATGATAATCATTTTTCACTTCATCAGTTAGTTCTAGTCCTCCAATTTGATTGACCAAGCAGCAGTACAATATGTATATGATAAATTAGTGTATAACAGCACTGTTTCATGTTTGACTTCTTTGCTTTTGTTTTAGATTTTTAGATTTGCTAAGTGGAGCATAGAGCGGATTTGCCTGAAGTGACAAGGGTTTTTTGAAAGTCAGAACATCTATGTTTTCTCTTGCTACATGATCGCTCAGAATGGATTCCTCTCACTACTGATTAAATGGAGTACAAGTGATTACAGAATGCTTTGACATGGGAAAGGGAATTCTCAGTCACTCCCTTAAACTTAACATAAAACCAAACCTGTCCCTAACCTTACCTGTATCCCACCTCAATAGCTGCAAGTGTTTTGCAATACAACATGAACTAAGTACCAATTTATTTATTTATTTTGTTTTGTTTTGTTTATGCAAGTACTTAGTAGGTAAAGACACCTAATATAAAGTGTGACCAACTATTCTAATGATATGATCTTTAGGAAGCGTAATTGTCAAATAAAAAGAGCATTAAAACATTACAATATTCACAACGTTGCATAATGTAATTTCACTAGCAATATCATAGTGAATAGGCCTATAGTCTATTGTGAATATTTTATATATTGCCTAGACCCAATGCTGGAAAGTTGTTGTTTTTTACTCATGGTGTCTGACATTCCTTTGTGGATAACTGTAAGAGAAAGACACTAAAATAATGCTTAAGTTTCTGTAAATGTTTGCATAAATATCAGCATTTACACAAGATCTGTTTATGAATAATTTAATCATTATAGCATGTATTCATGAGTGTTTATGTGTACACCACATCACTGAGTCCACAATCATTTGAATGAACACATTTGCAAATTAGAGGACATATTTGCTTTGGGTTTCATGAGACAAATATGAAAACTGCTGCATTTGTCCAGAGGCAAACAGGAGTGAGGTCATGGAGTTAGACTCTATAACCAGGCCTCCAATCCTGAACAAACCACAAACAAAATATAAGGTTTTGCCACATGGTTTGATACTGACAAAAACATGTCCCTGTAGATAATACTCCTCTGAATAAAATGAACAATTTTAATTTGGGTAACACTGTAATGTTAAGGACAATGTGGTAATGGTAGGGCTGTTCTTTGAAAATACAATATTATAATATAGATAGTTCTCATGCTCTATGCCGTGCGGTCAAAATGTGTCCTAATATTTTTACTATATAATAACCATTTTATAAAAATAGTAGACATTTGAGGCTGTACTATATTGTAAATGAAGCCACTCCACAGTCATATAACTAAGTACATTAACTATGTCCATCCATTGAAAGTTCACATAATCAAAATGTTCATGCATCAAAAAGTACAAAAATACATTGTAAAAGTAATCCATATGAATCAAGCAGTTTAAGAAAAGTCTTCTGGAGACTCAACTGTGCTGGCTTAACGATCGAGAACAAACCTCATTGCATAAAACTGCTTGATTCATGTGAATGTCTTTTTGTACTTTTAATGTGTGAAAGCTTTGCCTGTGTGGATTCTCAATGGATTAACAGAAAAGGTGAGATTGTTAAAAATATCTTCTTTTGCATTACAAAGATGAATGAAAGTCGTATGGTCTTGGAACAACATGACAAAGTAAATTATTTCATTCAGAATTTTCATTTTTAAGTGAACTAACCCTTTAATACCTGTGTTAAATTAAATACTTTATTCCATCATATAATATCTACTATAGCTGATCATTAATTTATATGGTATTTCAATTGGACAGTTGTTGAAAGTCAAACTATTGAAAAAAAAATGCTTTTGGAGTTAGGAGAAGACTTAGGATATTTTACAAGCATTAAATAAATGTCTTGGCCATCACACACTTCTGTGTTATTGTTAAGTTCACGAGTTCACACTTACATATAATTAAGTAGAGTAAGGGTTTTGCGTATTTGGGGTGCTGTTCAAGGGGAGGGCTCAGAGTTTGGAATTTTGGCCCGAACCCAAAGTACTCCCCCCGGTTGTGAAAAGTCTGCTGTATACCTCTTATCATTAATTGAGTTGATTAACTGAATGGGCTCCTCTCATGTTAATCAGGTTAATTATCTGAATGTGCTCCTCCCGAACTTTGTTAATAAAACATCATTAAATGAATGAGAATGAAGTGTACATGGTCAATGACTACAAACAAATTTACTTTATGGATTTCATTATAATTAAGCCATTAAGGAAGCTTTTCTTTCTTGTTTATTAACAAGAGTGTGTTTGTGTACACATTGTGACTAGTGTTAAAAAGTCAAATAGCACAAAATGAAACCATTGTATTTTAAATTCATGTAATTGAAAGAAAAAAAAAGTAATTTAACATAATGTGATCTTCCCTATAATACCAAAACAATGGACCCACAAAGTTATGACATTGAGTGACAACATTTATGTCAGCTCTCATGAGCAGACATTGACAAAGGACATATAAGAATCTATGGCAGAGGTTCTCTGCTAGCAGAGTAAATACATCATGCAGTATGTGCCTGAACCATTGACTGGATTTAAAAGGGAATTTGTGCACCACTTCAAGGAGGAAACACTTACAAAGAACTACCGTCTAAACAACAAAAGAACCAACATTTCAATGATAACTTGGCCCAATACCAGCCTGGTTATAAGGTAATTAGACTATAACAACACCCCCTTTCAGTGTAGCCTAATCAATCATGACATCAATTTCCCATTTAAAAAAAAATACTTTTTATGTCTTCCGCTTAGTGCTGTAACAGATTTGGAAACAGTGTCTTACCTCTGTGTAGTCAAAGTCTGAGAGTGGAGCTATACTTTTGATGTACTCTGCTCTAGGCTGATTGGACGGGTTGGAGATTGACACAGGGGGTGTTAAGGTGCTCATAGCAGATATTATCGTCTGAAAAATAGAAACATAGATGTAAAAGCAGGATGAATTAAACCAAACTAATCAGCTAGACAAAACTGCTGGAGACAAAACAAAAACATTAAATTGGGCGCAATTTTTATTCACAAAAATGACTTACCACTATGGCATCCTTAACATTTTTCCGGATATCCAATATTTTTTGTTGCTTTTCTCTGAGCAGAAGAGAGGGAAAATAGGAGGAAACTGTCATTAAAGAATGAATGACATAATTTCAAAATTAGGAGTGTCATAATAATTGTCCATGAATTAGGAATGTGATTAATATTACTCAAAGGTGGTCATTATCAAAGGCCAAACTATGATTAAAGTCACAACAGAGCACATACTGCACACAGTGACCTCATCCTAATGGTGAACATTGAAATAACGGCACATAACTATAATTAATTAAATATAATCAATCCAGTTATTATATCTATTTTATTTGCCGTGAGATAAGGCCTAAATATACTGTCTAGGTAAACAGCCCAAAAATAAGATCCAAAAATGCTGCATGCCAAAAATGCTTTCTATACGCAGTCCAAAAAAATGCTGCACACCTATCCAAAAATGCTGTATAGGTGGGCGCTCAAATTTGAGACTCGGAAATGCTGCATGCGTGTATGATGACCAAAAATGAGGCCCAAAAATGTTGCTCACGCCTATGATGTTCAAAATGCTGTCTAAGTAGGCAGCTCACTAGGTTTAGAGACAGCCATAAAAACGCACCGGACGCAGACGCGTACATCTGAAGCCCGTCAACATTCTAACATCCTCAACATACATGGATGCCGCATCCGTTATAATAAACACAGAAAAGGCCCTGTGGCAGTAATAACGCTAAATGATCACACACTCACTCTGCGTTAAAGCCGTTGACGTGCAGGATCCGCATCTGTTTGACTATAGTGCTCTTCCCGGATTCCCCAGCGCCTTAAAATCATAGAAAAAAAGTCATGACATGATACATAGCCTAAATATTAGTATTCCCAGGGCCATGAAGAAATTATCCATCCATGACGATGATGATGAAAATATATCCATATCTCTGATCAGATGATGCTTACACATATCTATTTGTTATTTATGTTTTAGTTACAGATTCCTATCTTACCTAATAAGAGCAGGCGGTGTGTGGCTTTATACGCCTGTCTCTCTTTCTGTAACTGTTTCTCGATCTTTTTATTCGCCTCTCGTTGCGCCTTCTCGTCGATGCGCTGATCTTCTGTCTTGCTGTTGCCCAAACATCCCATGTTCAAAAGCCTCTTACTCCTCAGACACACAATAAACAATAACAATATCTCAAATGTCTCCTACAATGATGATTTAAAATGTATCAGCTTGATAAATAGAGCAAGAAATCCCTGCGCCACGGAAAAAAAAAAAAGGTTTCGCTTTGACCCCTTCACACACCCGAGCGACAGATTCAGTCGGATCTCCTCGATATATTCATGATCAATGTTTGAAAATCAGACATGAAGCGACCGAAGCTCAGATCATCTCTCTCTCTCTCTCTCTCTCTCTCTCTCTCTCTCTCTCTCTCTCTCTCTCTCTCTCTCTCTTTCCTCTCGCTATTTTGTTGTAATGTGTGTTTGTGTCTTTAACTCAGCACTGCCTCCCTCTGCACTTACAGGAAGTGACACTCCACACTCAACCTGCTGATCCCAGGTCAGCCTCTCATATCCCCACATCATTGCATTTTAAGCTTATGCAATCATTCATCATTAAAGGCGTCATTCATAAGTGAGTTTGTTACAGAATTCTCTTCCCCAGCTACTTCACGACATCAGTTATTACAAAAATGCAATATATAACCATTCCATTTTATTCTATTAATTTATTTGTCTACATTACTGATGTTTCAAAAAAAAAGTAACATGTTGTTTTCATTCTTTTCTCAACAGCATTGCAAAAAACTGTGCACACTTATATGGGCAAACAAAGTTGATTGTAATACTTTTACACTAGTGCACATTTATCAGGACAGAAGTCAATTTCTGTATTGAAAAAAAGGTATCGAACCATTGTTTTCCACTGTTATTGCCCAAGAAGATGATTCAGGACATCTAAAACATACTGAGTGTGATAACAGGATGGAAAAATGGAAAAGGTAACATACTAAACAGATATACTAACATACTAAAAATATAAAAATAAATTGTAATAAAAAAAATTTAGCTGCGAGCAGCGATTACGGGCCCAAGCCGGTGGCACCGCAACCCCAGTGCCTTTAGTTACCTTTGGCCCTCCATCGCTGCTCTCAGCTATATTTATATATATATATATTTCTATCTATCTGTCTATCTATGTCTATCTATGTCTATATATATCTATATATATATATATACACACACACACACATATATATACACACATATATATATATATATAAGACAGAAATATTACTTGTCTTACCTTATTCTGATTTTATGATACACTCAAAATATTCCACAACAAATCATTTAAATTTAATGTAAAAATAAAAACGAAAGTAAGCAGTGTTGGTCTCACGTAACCCTCTCATTAGAATCAAAATTTTCAATATTTGCGATGTATTTGGATGCTAAACTGTTCTTTATTATAGGCTTTGTACTTCACTCGTGTTCCAATATCGATGGAAAAAATCATCCTCTTCACACGCGCAAAAATGTGCTTGGAAACATCAAAGTGGAGCTCTGCTTACTGTGAATGGTACAAATTGTACTATTGACTATTTAAACAGAGCAGTGTAATTCGTATATGTTAGGTTAACTATTTTTATTATTATATTGTATTAGGGCTATAATGAACAGGCTGCGATGTCAAGATTGCAATTCTGGAATGTGTGTGTGTGTGTGAGACGCGGTTGCGGTTGAACAGTGGACACATAAAAACATAAATAAAATGTTTTAGTTCATTCCTACTTCCATAGGAATACATTAAAATTGCTCGCTCTACACCATTATCAATGTCTGTGCGGACTTCTGTATTTTACTTTCGCTTTTAAGTTAGCGATTTAAAAGCCCTCAGCGGTGTCACACGTCGATTAACTGGTGGGAAAATTTTATCACAGTCACATCCCTAATATATTTATATATAAATACAATAGGCCTACCTGAAAGAGAATTTTACTTGCCCGACCAGAGTATAGCCTGATTAGAACGTCAATAACAAAAGAATAACTTGGGAATCACTAAAACGAGAGATTATTCTAATTTCATTACATTCATTTTAAGTTGCAATCAGCAGTTAATAATAAATGTATTACTGATCAATGGTAACAAGGTTGCCCTGCTGAGGCTCATGCAGCTTCTCCAGGAGAATTGTAAACAAATGAGCGCAGCACACAAAAAAGCAGTTAACAACATACTGACTATAAAAATTACAAATATGGAGTTTTTATATATTTTATAACATATGATAGAGTTAAGCAACCTCATTTGACGAGTAGGCAACTATTTCCTGAAAACAATCACGATTGAAACTGTGACACTGATTTCATACAACGGGTTAATAAACAGTTATAATTAAGTCACTTACATTTTAGATGCAATATTGACTGTTTTTGATCTGTTTCAGCAACAAAAATAGTTAAACAAAGATCACAGCAGAACCATCGCGCATCTCACAGCAACTTGTTTTCTCATTACTGAATGATTCAGCATTTTGAAACGAATCGGTTGACTCAAAGATTCAATGGTCAATCCATAAACATCTGTCTCAATCATGAATGACTCAGTCATTCGAACGAATCGTTTGAACGAATGAATCAATGACTCGCTCATTAAGATGGTCGCCTGGCGACACCTAATGGCGGTTTAGTGTTATGTTTAAAAGTATAATTTTTTCCAACGTGCACCAATATCAATGTCCGTGCGGACGTCCGTTTTTTACTTTCACTTTTATATTAGCGATTTAAAAGCACCCGCTCGTGTCACACGTCGATTAACCGATGGGAAAATATCCTCACAGTCATATACCTAATAAATTTATATTTAAATACAATAGGCCTACCTAGTAAAACGTTTTATATACTATTTTGATATCCTTTTGGACACAAGAGGGCAGTATAGCCCTATGTTTGCTTTTTTGTTGAACCAAATAGCACTAAATAGCCTGTTTTTAACTTTTTCATACTCCTTGAATTGCAAAAACAGAATAAAATGGGTTTAGTTCTAATATTTGTATAATTTTATATAAAAATAAATGGTGTATAATTACATTTTTAGAAGTTATGAGATGTTTCCTGCTTCCTTTTTGACATTAATTTAATCCCTCGCCATAGCAAAACCGTTTGAGATATTCAATATCCGTTTACAATTTAGCATCATTAATATATTTTAATCATGTTGAAAAAGTTTGGTGGGAATAAAATAAACCTTTTAGGAGGAGTAACTAAAAACTCAGAGGCTGATTTAGCAAAAAATCCATATTCAGACCAAAATATCTGACACCCTGTTGGTCGTAGCTAATAACTGTCAATTAGAAAGTTGTCCGGCTCGAGGAGAACAATATACATACCGATTTTTGTGACTTTACGTAAAACTAAGCCCCCATTTTTGACTAAAGGTGGCGCTACTGAGCCCCTCACCATGCCCGTTTCTGAAACTTTGCACATGTCTACTAGGTAATAAATGTAATGTGTCTGTCGAGTTTCATGCAATTTCAAGCATGCTAAGAGTCTCAAAAGCATCAAAAAAGAATATTAATGTTTGATGTGTTGCCATGGCAACAGTATTAAAGATATCAAAAATCCTTTCACAGGTCTACATCTGCCGTGTGTCTACATTATACACATAAAATTTGAAGCAAATCGGTTAAAAATAAGAGGGTGATTTCAAAGCATTTTGAAAGTGACACATTTCCTGTTGCCAGTTGGTGGCGCTATAACTTTGACTCACAATAGTCACATCCATGTGATCGGCCTCTTACAACGAACACACTGCTGAAGTTTCATCAATATCAGTTAATGTATGCAGAAGTTATAACACACTTCCTGTTTCTATTTTCTCGCCATAAATTTGTTTCCTCGCCACGGCCAAAACGTTCGAGATATCAAAAATCTGTCCGCAATTTATCATCCTCAATGTCTTGACTTCATGCTGACCGAGTTTGGAGGCAAATGGATGAATTGCCTAGGAGGAGTACATCAAATTCCACAGCATGCGTTTCCAAACAACCCATAATAGCCGACTTCCTGTTGGGCTGGCGTAAAACTTAGAGCACGAAAGTTGTTCAGCCCGATGAGATCTATATGTGTACCGAGTTTCATATTATTACATGCAAGCGTGTTTGATATATGGACCAAGTTTTCGGACCCTATTCAAGGGGGCGCTGTTGAGCCCCCCTGCCACGCCCGGGTACCAGCTTCAGCCTGGCCCTGATGGCCGCGGGTTCTGACCTGTGTGCAAAGTTTCAAGAGTTTTCGAGCACGTTAAGGGCCCCAAAAGTGCCCGAGAAGTAGGAAAAAATAATAATAAATATATATATATATATAAATATAGCTGCGAGCAGCGATTACGGGCCCAAGCCGGTGGCACCGCAACCCCGGTGCCTTTAGTTACCTAAAGGCACCGGGGTGGCGGTACCGCCGGCTTTGGCCCTCCATCGCTGCTCACAGCTATATTATATATATATATATATATATATATATATATATATATATATATACATACATACACACACACACACACACATATATATGTGTGTGTGTATATATATATATATATATATATATATATATTATTGTTCAAAAGTTTGGGGTCAGTAAGATTTTTTATGTTTTTAGGAGAAGTCTCTTCTGCTCACCAAGGCTGCATTTATTGATTAAAAATACAAACAAAAACAGTAATATTGTGAAATATTATTCCAATTTAAAACAGCTGTTTTCAATTTTTAAATATTTTACATAGTAATTCATTTCTGTGATCAAAGTTGAGTTTTCAGCATCATTACTCCAGTCTTCAGTGTCACATGATCCTTCAGAAATCATACTAATATGATGATTGATGCTCAATAAATATTCATTATTATTTTCAATGTTGAAAACAGTTGTGTACAGATTTTTTTTTTCAAAATGCTTTGATGAATGTAAAGTTCAAAAGAACAGCATATATTTCAAATATATATATTTTTAACATTATAAATGTCTTTACTGTAACTGTTGATCAGTTTAACTCATCCTTCATAAATAAAAGTACTGATTTATTTTATTTATTTCCCCCAAAAATAAAATTTTAATTATTACTAACCCAAAACTTTTGAGCGGTAGTGTTTAACGTTACAAAAGCTTTAGATTTCAGATAAATGCTGTTCTTTTGAACTTTCTATTCATCAAAGACTGTACACAACTGTTTTCGACATTTAAAATAATAATGAATGTTTCTTGAGTATCAATCATCATATTAGAATAATTTCTGAAGGATCATGTGACAGTGACGACTGGAGTAATGATGCTGAAAACTCAGCTTTGATCACAGGAATAAATAACAGTTTAAAATATATTAAAATAGAAAGCAGCTGTTTTAAATTGGAATAATATTTTACAATATTACTGTTTTTGTTTGTATTTTTAATCAAATAAATGCAGCCTTGGTGAGCAGAAGAAACTTCTCTGTTATGTGCGCGCCACAGACTGCACGCACGTCCGCTTAGAGTTCCGCCTTTTGCCTTCCGTCAATATTACGTTATTAGAAAAATATTTTTTTAGAAAATCGATTTTTTGACATTTGTGAATCGATTCAGAATCGTCCACGTCCGCATCGCGATGCATCTAAGAATAAATTTTTTCTCCCACCCCTAGATTTCATACAACAGGTTAATAAACAGTTACAATTAAGTCACTTACATTTTAGATGCAATGTTGACTGTTTTTGTTCTGTTTCAGCAGCGAAAATAGTTAAACAAAGATCACGGCAGAACCATCACGCATCACATGTTTTCTCATAACTGAACGATTCAGCATTTTTAACGAATCGGTTGACTCAAAGATTGAATGATCAATCCATAAACATCTGTCTTAATCATGATCGACTCATTCGAACGAATCGTTTGAACGAATGAATCAATGACTCGCTTATTAAGATGGATGCCTGGCGACACCTAATGGCGGTTTAGTGTTGTTTAAAAGCATCATTCTTTCCCACATGTGTGTGATTTGTGTGTGCAACATTATCATTATTTTTCTTTCACTATTATATTAGCGATTTAAAAGCACCCATTCGTGTCACACGTCGATTAACCGGTGGGGAAATATCCTCAGACACATACCTAATAAATGTATATTTAAATACAATATTGGCCTACCTGGTAAAAAGTTTTATATACTATTTTGATGTCCTTTTGGACACAAGAGGGCAGTATAGCCCTATGTTTGCTTTTTTGTTGAACCAAATAGCACTAAATAGCCTGTTTTAACTTTTTCATTCTTCTTGAATTGCAAAAACAGAATAAAATGGGTTTAGTTGTGATATTTGTATACTTTTATATAGAAATAAATGGTATATAATTACATTTTTAGAAGATTTTTAGTGTTTCCTTTTTGGACATTATTTAATCCCTCGCCATAGCAAAACCGTTTGAGATATTTATTATCCATTCACAATTTAGCATATTTAATGTAGTTTCATCATGTTGAAAAAGTTTGGTACGAATAAAATAAATAGTTTAAGAGGAGTGGCTAAAAATTCAGAGGCTGATTTTGCAAAAAAATTCACATTCAGACCAAAATATCTGACTTCCTGATGGCCAGAGCTATTGAATGTAAATTAGAAAGTTGTCCGGCTTGATGAGAACAATATACAAACTATTTTTTCTTTACTGTAGTTAAAACTAACCCCCCCACTTTTGTCAAAAGCATGTTGAAAGTGACACACTTCCTGCTGCCAGTTGGTGGCGCTATAACTTTGACTCACAATAGCTACATCCATCTGATCGGCCTCTTACCACGAACACACTGCTGAAGTTTCATCAAGATCAGTTAATGTATGCAGAAGTTATTCCACTTCCGTGTTTCTCTTTTCTCGCCATAAATTCGATTCCTCGCCACAGCCAAACCGTTCGAGATATCAAAAATCCGTCCGCAATTTAGCATCCTCAAAGTCTTGACTACATGCACACCGAGTTTGAAGGGGACACAGTGAATTTTCTAGGAGGAGTATTTCACATTCCACAGCAAGTGTTTTCCAAACAACCCATAATAGCCGACTTCCTGATGGGCTGGCGTAAAACTTGACCGGGGTAAAGTTGTTCGGCCCGATGAGATCTATATGTGTACCGAGTTTCATATTAATTCATGCGAGCGTGTTTGATATATGGATCAAGTTTTAGAACCCCGTTCAAGGGGGCGCTGTTGAGCCCCCCTGCCACGCCCGGGTACCAGCTTCAGCCCGGCCCTGATGGCCGTGGGTTCTGACCTGTGTGCAAAGTTTCAAGAGTTTTTGAGCACGTTAAGGACCCCAAAAGCCCCTGAAACCTTGATTAACAATATAAAAGCAATAGTCAAACCCCCCCCCCCCCCCTCCCCTCACACACAGACACAGAGAGAGGGAGAGAAAATTCTTCAGAAAATCCACATTCAAACCAAAATATCTCTCTTCCTGTTGGTCGGAGATGGTTCATGTAAATTAGAAAGTTGTCCGTCTTGATGAGAACAATACACATACCAAGTTTTGTTGCTGTTGATAAAACTAACCCCCCCACTTATGACTAAAGGTGGCGCTACTGAGCCCCTCACCACGCCCGTTTCTGAAACTTTGCACATGTCTACTGGATAATAAATGTGATGTGTCTGTCGAGTTTCATGCAATTTCAAGTATGTTAAGAGTCTCAAAAGCATAAAAAAAGAATATTAAAGTTTGATGCGTTGCCACGGCAACAGTATCTAAGATATCAATAATCCTTTCACAGGTTTACATCTGCCGTGTGTCTACATTGTACACATAAAGTTTGAAGCAAATCTGGTAAAAATAAGACAGTGATTTCAAAGCATTTTAATAGTGATGTACTTCCTGCTGCCTGTTGGTGGCGCTATAACTTTGACTCACAATAGTCACATCTGTGCGATCGGCCTCTTACAACGAACACACTGCTGAAGTTTCATCAAGATCAGTTAATGTATGCAGAAGTTATAACACACTTCCTGTTTAATTTTTTCGCCATAA